>NC_060125.1:266425420-266728451 GCF_021461395.2 Schistocerca americana | reverse complement strand
TCCAGACTTCCGTATGTTGTCGTTCCTTGATCACAACCTGTAGTCATTCACTTAATACGTAATTCCCGTACAGGCAAGGACATTGTAACTAACAATCTCTGCCTGGTATCGACCTGTGTTGTTAAGAAGAACTGAGCATTGTTCCTTCGAACATGATTCGTGAAATCAACAGCGAAGAGTATGCTAAGCTACATACTTCACGACAGCAGTATTGAAGATGCTGTAATAGAATGGAAAATCGTGATAGACCACATCAGACAAGTCAAAAAACAGATAACTAACAATAAAAAAAGGCACTGCGACACCACCTGAACACACAAGTGCATCTGTCGTGAATGCTTTTATTGCTCCACAAGGTGCATGTCCAACGATACTCAACTGAAGAGCGCATAACGATTTTATTACATCTCTCGCCATAGAAGATACAAATGGGATGAGAATAATTCAGTATGTTCTCGCCTATTTCTTGTCAGTGAGCAGGACCGTCACTTATCATTGTGTTTACAGTGTTTTGTGGACCACGTGCAGTGGCGCGATCTGATAAGCTGCCGGGAAACGCGCCGGCGCAGTTCTCGGGCCGGCCACATCCGTCTGCAGCAGCGCTCCCGATGTTTCGCGAGAACCGGGCAGCTATTTGGGATCCGCCTCATCGGATGCAAGTCACGCGGCAGATAATAGCCCAGTAGCAGCGCGGCGGCGGCAGTGGCGGAGGGACGTCGTGTGGGCCGGCGCTGCTCTGCATATTCCGTTATTAGGGCCGCGCATTGATCTCTCCTCTTTCGGGTTTTATTCGACGGTAATTTTTTTGCTCGGATCTCTCTCTCATGGGGCATGAATATTTATAGTCCGCCTCGCGCGCCTGCGATGCGCCGGCACCGGCGGACCCAGAAGTGTGGCAGCAGCGGGTAGGGGGGTTGGGGGTTGCGCTTGTCACTACATGGGGCGGAATGAGTGCGCGCCACTGTGCGACACCGGCCCAGAGGCGCGACCACTCGAACCAAGAAACAGATTCCCTGCCGGCGAACCTGGTAGGCCTACGTTCAAATACAACACCAGTATTCCGGTACCATTACAAAGCTTTTCCTGTAACATTATCCTCAAAATAAACCCCTTGATGAACATGGAACCAATTGTTGAAATTTGTGTTTACTGGGAGACTTTTAAAATATGAATCCGGCTGTTTTCAGCAAAATGGAATGTAACGTGCATAACAGTTATTTCGTAATTCTTTGTAAATCTTAGCACTGGTGGACCTCACGTTGGGAATCCTTTAAGGAATGTCGGATTTATTTTAATGTCCATGCTGGAAGTTTATTATTACGAATCACACTTGTTAATAACATGAGATACCAGTACGTAAGTGCGGCATTTGTTCACAACCGAGGGAGGTGGCGCAGTGGTTAGCACACTGGACATGCATTCGGGAGGACGACGGTTCAATCCCGCGTACGGACATCCTGATTTAGGTTTCCCGTGACTTTCCTAAATCACTTCTGGCAAATGCTGGGATGGTTCCTATGACAGAACACGGCCGACTTCTTACTCCATCCTTCCTAATCCAATGAGACCGATGACCTCGCTGTTTGGTCTCTTCCCCAAAATCGATCCAATCCAATTTGTTCACTGTAGGGCTGTTGCTACATCTGCCAGCTTAAGTGGCCGAGTGGTTCTAGGCGCTACAGTCCGGAACCGCGCGATCGGTACGGTCGCAGGTTCGAATCCTGCCTCGGGCGTGGATGTGTGTGATGTCCTTAGGTTAGTTAGGTTTAAGTAGTTCTAAGTTCTAGGGGACTGATGACCTCATGACCTCAGAATTTAAGTTCCATAGTGCTCAGAGCCATTTGAACCATTTGTTGCTACACCTGAACTGCCATCAGTAGCGCCAGTGACTTTTCCCAGTTTTTGTCCATCCACCCGGATTATTCCTTCGCTTTGCCCTCCTAGGCACATGTCCTCCGTTTTTTTTTTTTTTTTTTTTTTTTTTTTTTTTTTTACCCACTGTCTTCCAGAGCTTTTCTGCAACGTTACAATTTCACTTCCATCTCATCTTTGATGGTGATACATAACACTGTATCATCTGCGAACATTGTACACCAAGGAGCTTGTCCGCTAACAACTTTTGCTAATCCGCTGATGATAAGACTGAAAATATATAAACTCAACGCAGTTTCATGATGCAGCCCAATTTTAGGTGATATCCAGTATGTTAGCTCTACGCTGCTTCTGACACGCATTCAGGCACCATTAGATATGTCCACAATATGATACACTATGAGACGAAAAGAAGACGCTCCACGAAGGAACAATTCCAATGGAATGCGTATCGGATGTGTATCGCGCATGTACAAGCCAAAAAGTAATCGTAATTTCAGAAACACTGGATGATTTGTTCAAACCCAGCAAATCAACAACGCGTTGGTCCACCTCTGGCCCTAATACAAGCAATTATACGACTTGGTATTGATTGATAAATTTGTTGGATGCACTCCTGAGGGATATCGTACCAAATTCTGTTCAGTTGGCGCTTCATACCATCGCCGAACTGGCTGTAAGGCCCTGCTCGTAATGCACCAAACATTTCAATAGGGAAGAGACCTGGCGACCTGGCTGGCCGTGGCAGCGTTTTTTTTTTTTTTTTTGATTCATCAGTCGTCTGACTGGCTTACTGCGGACCTCCAAGGATTTCTCTCCTGTGCCAACCTCTCTATCTCAGAGTAGCACATGGGCCCTAAGTCCTCATTTGTTTCCTGGATGTATTACAGTCTCTGTTTTCCTCTACAGTCTTTTCGCTTTAGTACCGTGGAACTTATTTCCTGATGTCTTAAAAGATGTCCCATCATCCAGTCTCTTCTTCTTGTTAGTGTTTTCACGAATATATTTCCTCGCCGATTCTGCGCAGAACCTCCTTATTCTTTACCATATCAATCCTCTAATTTTCAAGAGGCTGTACCACAACATCTCAAATGCTTAGATTCTCATCTGTTCCCACAAGCCATGTTTCACTACCACACAATGCTGTGTTCCAGACGTATATTCTTAGAAATTTATTCCTCAAATTGAAGCCTATGTTTGATATTAGTAGAGTTCTCTTGGCCAGGAATACCCTTTTTGCCAATGCCAGTCTGCTTTTGATGTCATCCTTGCACTGACATTGATTATTTTGCTGCATAGGCAGCAGAATCCCTTAATTTCGACTACTTCGTGATGATCAATCCAGATTTTAAGTTTCTCACTGTTCTCATTTCTTCTACTTCTCATTACTTCCGTTTTTCTTTATGTTCTATACTCACTCAGCAGATCATGTAAATTCTTCTTCATGTTCAGCGTGGATAGCAATATGATCAATGAATCTTATCATTGATAACCTTTGACCTTGAATTTTGATTCCCCTCCTCGGTCTTTCTTTTCCTTCCGTCATTGCTTCTTCGATCTACCGGAAGGGCAGTAGGGCTAAAGACTACGTCCCTGCCTTGCACCTTTTTTAATCCGAGCACTTCGCCCTTCGTCTTCCACTTGTATTATTCCGTCCTGAGTCTTGTAAATTTTGTAAGTAGGCTGTTTAGGTTTTTATGTTGTTAACGCCACGTAGCGCTCTGCATGAAAATCACTGGCTGTGCTGTGTGCAGTCTGTGGGTGGTTGGCATTGTAGGAATATTCGCTATTGTAGTGTTTGGCAGTTGGATGTGAACAGCGCGTAGCGTTGTGCAGTTGGAGGTGAGCCGCCAGCAGTGATGGATGTGGGGATAGAGAATCCAGAGTTTTGACATGTTAATATGAGCGGACTATCGGGACGTGTGTCCGTCAGAAAAAGGAAATTTTCAAACTGAATGTCACAAATTATACATATATATTATGACTTTTGAACACTGTTAAGGTAAATACATTGTTTGTTCTCTATCAAAATCTTTCATTTACTAACTATATGCTAATCAGTAGTTAGTGCCTTCAGTAGTTAGAATCTTGTATTTAGCTGGCATTATTGGCGCTCGCTGTATTTCAGTAGTTCGAGTAACGAAGATTTTTGTGAGGTAAGCGATTCATGAAAGATATGGGTTGTTGTTAGTCACGGCCATTCTTTTGTAGGGATTATTGACAGTCAGATTTCGTTGCGCTAAAAATATTGTGTGTCAGTTTAGTGTTGATCAGAATAAGTAAAGAGAGAAATGTCTGAGTATGTTCAGGTTTGCTCAGCCGTATGAAAATCAAATAACGTAACAGGTTTTCCAGCACTGTCATTTATAAATTTTTCTAATGGGATGTTTCAATTTGTATGTTACCCGTTTCTCCCTGTAGCTTACCCCTGTTTTCCTCAGAATTTAGAGCATCTAGCACCATTTGAACGTGTCTTTATTTTTCTTTAATCTGGCTTCCTTTATCAACCGCAACGTCAGAACTATTTTCCTGATGCTTTTATCTTGCCTAAAGCGAAACTTGTCACCTAACACCCTTATTTTTCTTTTCCATTCTTCTGTGCGTTATTCTTGTCAATAACTTGGACCCAAGAGCTTTTAAGCTGATTTTGTGATAATTCTCTCACTTGTCAGCTCGTGTGGACTTCTGAATTGTGTGGATGATATTATTCCGAAAGTCAGATGGTATATCGCCAGATTCATGCCTTCTACCCACCAAGGGGAGTAGTCGTTTTGTTGCCACTTCCCCAATGCTTGTAGTAATTCTGATGTAATTTTATCTGTACCTTCTGCCTTATTTGATATTAAGTCCTCCAGAGCTCCCTTAATTTCTGATTCTAATATTGCATCCCCTATCTCTTCTAAATCGACTCCTGTTTCTTCTTCTATCACATCAGACAAATCTTACCCCTTTTAGAGGCGTTCAGTGAACTCTTTCCGCCTATCCACTCTCTCATCTGCATTTAACCGTTGAATTCCCCTTGACTCTTAATGTTATCATCCTTGCTTTTAATTTCACCAAAAGTTGTTTTGACTACCACGATTCTAAGTCAGTTCTTCTGACAATCATTTCTCTTCGATTTCTCCACATTTCTCATGCAGACATTTCGTATTAGCTTCCCTGCGCGTTGTATTTATTTCGTTCTTCAACGACTTGTTTATCAGTAATTCTGAATTTCCCTCAACTTTTCTGTACTTCCTTTTTTCATCGGTCAACTGAAGTGTTTCTTCTGTTACCCATGGTTTCTTCGCAATTACCTTTGTCCCTCCTACAGAGCTGTTTCTGTTATCAGTGCATATAACCCTAGAGAACTTCAAGCGTATCTCGCCATTCCTTAGTACTTACGTATTCCACTTCTTTGTGTACTGATTCATTCTAAATAATCTCTTTAACTTCAACCTACCCTTCATCACTGCCATAGTGTATATCTGCTGGGTACGTCTTACATTCCAGTATCTGATTTCGGTATCTCTACCTGACCGTGGTGTAATCTAACTGAAATCTTCCCATACCTCTCGGTGTTTTCCTAGAATACCTCCTCCGCTTCTGATTCTTGAACAGCGTACTCGTATTTGCTATCACTAGCTGAAATTAATTTCGGAATTCGATTAGTCTTTCTCATCTCAAAAGTGTGTGAAATCTCATGGGACTTAACTGCTAAGGTCATCAATCCCTAAGCCTACACACTACTTAATCTAAATTATCCTAAGGACAAACACACCCACCCATGCCCGAGGGAGGACTCGAACCGCTGCCGGAACCAGCCGCACAGTCCATGACTGCAGCGCGTAGACCGCTCGGCTAATCGCGCGCAGCCTTTCTTATCTCTCACTCCTAGTACCAACCCACATTCACCCGTAACCATTTCTTCTACTCTTCCCCTACAATCGCATTCCGGCCCTCATGACTACTGGATTTTCTTCTCCCTTTACGTACTGCATTACCCATTCAATACCCTCATATACTTTCTCTATCTCATCATGCGACGTCTGCATGTATACCCAAACTATCGTTCTCGATATTGGTTTGCTGTCGATTCCGACAAGAAAAAACCTATCACTGAATTGTCGACAGTAACTCACTCTTAACCTTACTTTCCAATTCAAAACAAATCCTCTTCCCGTTATACCATTTTATGCTGCTGTTGGTATTACCCTATACTCATCTGACCACAAATCCTTGTCCATTAGAGTGACCCGTTGTGCTCGTCGGTCTGGGATCCGTACCGCATAGGACCGATAGAGGAAACAGACATGATCAAACGAAGAGCAGCGCGTTTCTTTTCAGGTTCGTATAGTAAGCGTGAAACCATCACGTATTTACTCAGCAAACTCGAGTTGCTGACACTGCAAAAGAGGCTTTTTGCATCACGGTTCTGAGAGCGTATGTTTCTAGAATGTATTGCTTCCTGCTACGTATATTCTGTGAAAAGAGCAGGAAGGTAAAATTAGAGAGATTCGGGCTCACGCGAAGGCTTGTTGACAATTGTAAACATCCCTCAAAGAAGGCTATTTATCACACATTCGACAGAGTTTAGTGTTCACTGGAGTAATGTGGTGCATCAGAAGTGACATGCTACAGAAGCAGCAGATGTCGTTTTCTCTGTTTCCAAGCTGAACTATTTGTAGTTGTCAAGTTGAGCATCCTGGAAGACCTTGTGTATCAGTTAAAATGGGGAACGTGCGTGATATAAGTTTCAATCAAAAAGAATATTGTACCGTCAGATAAAAGCATAGAAAGGAAAACAGATCAATAAAATTAGAAGTAGAATGTCAAGAACAGTATGAGGAACGGTGGAAATACTTACATTTACAAACTGGTATAGAAGTGCATGTAGAAGAAAAACAACGATAAAAGTGGTACGTATAAGAACGTAGTATATCATCTCAACATAAAAAATTGTACACTATAATAATTTACTTTGTCTAGCCGTTGGTTTGGACAAAACAACTGAATAACGGTCATTTTGCTTAACTACCATGTTTTGAAAGGATATTTTACATCTGTAGAGCCTAAGGTTATTGTTTCGAGGTGCAGCTTTCTGTCTTGGAGCGTATTTTTGCATTACCGAGAGAAAAGGAAGAGTAATGGGAATCAAGATTACCTATGAATGGAACCATGTAATATCTGAAGTTTGTTTAAGTACACCTTTCACTACAAAGCAAATGTGCCAGAATGACTTCGATGCCGTCGGTATTCTTGAAATAATTATGAATTCTGACCCAAGCCAGAAATTACGTCACGCGGTTGAATATCAGTGCAGATGATCCAAACTCAGCGTATCTACGTCTTAGTTCAAAATGTTCAAATGTGTGTGAATTACTACGGGACCAACCAACTGAGGTCATCGGTCCCTAGACTTCCGCACTACTTAAACTAACTTACGCTAAGAACAACACACACAGCCATGCCCAAAGGACGACTCGAACCTCCGCCTGGATGCTTCTTAGTCATAATGTCATTCAAACGGGGGCGTGTCATTCTCTGCTAAAAACAAAAAAGAAAATCGATCTCTAGTTAACATCCCTATTTCCTGTGTAATGTCTGTGCAGTTTCCACAACACGTTGCAGATGTCAGTCATGTTCAGAACAGTGTTCCGTGTAGTTGAGAGAGTTTTATGTCGGATGTAAGTGAATTAGATTGTGAGAAAACTGTAGGTTTCGTATAGTGCGTGCATCCTTTCTTGTAGTGTAGAAGGAACTTCGTTCTCTATCCGACAGGATAATGAGGATCTTGTATGTGTGAGTACGTTCCTGTACAACACAGGGAATTTTATGAGAATTTGCCTTTTGACTGAACACTTCAATTTTACTTTACTCTGCTAAATTTTTTCTTTGTTGTTGTTTCCTGTCGTATATGGAACTACTATTTTATAGTTTGCAAGTTAATTAAGTAAATTGTTTCACAGGTGAAGAAGGGCTCATAATTCTCAAAGGTAAGCATGTTAGAGGCCCAGTTTATTAGAATTCTCTGCTACGAATTATGTTACTGTCACACCCTTGAATATTGATCATTCCTCATTAAACATCCCGTATACTCGTTCTAAATATTCACGAAAAGTGAAGTAACATACATTTAGTTAAAATAACAGAACTGTAATCGTGATTTTAAAATGTGTTGACAACAGCAGCAGGCGCACGTACGCCAGCCCGTCGCAGTCCGAGATTCATCACCCGCAGCCTGAAGCCCGCCTAATGTGAGGGCGCATTTTGTACGAATGAGTAGATATAAAATCAATAAATAGTTTGCTCAACCACTGGCTCCCTACGTCTTCTGCATCTCGTCCCCACCTCCAGCAGAGTACTCGCCACCCCTATCCACCAAAGCCTTTAGAGATGAAAGAGTTTCGGTATAAATTAAAAACTGCAGTGTATTCGAAAGTTTCTCACAGATTAATGCTAGGTGCCAAATTCGGAAATTTTCATATGGTTGACACTGCTCTTACCGATTGAGCTAACAAGGCACGAGCCTTGGCCCTACCGCTTAGATTCAATCCCGTGAATACCTCTCTCCCAATTCCCAACTTCAAAAACGCTGTTAGCGGAGGAAAACAGTGCTTGTTCCACAGGGTATGTGGGATTTCTGTGGAGTTATGGTGGTAGGACACGTGTTGCGGCAGAACAGATGCTGAAAGGGTGAGTCGTAAGTTGCAAGCAGCTAATTCAGTCGACAAGACCGTTACTCTAAAGTTCCGAGGTTCGTGTCCCGGATGGTGGGACAGTTTTCATCCGTCAAAACTCTACGCTGTAAAAGTTGATTCTCGAATCAATGGACTCGCCTCACAAACGAACAGTTCACATGAGTGCGTTTGAAAATCGTATGAAAGAAATGGTGGAAGAAGTGTATTAAGCGTCCCGTAACGATTAAGTCCATTCGAAATGGTTTAGGATCTGAAGTGGGACACTGATAACTCCTTGATCGATTCTCATTGGATCTAAGATGTAATTTCGGCCCTGAAAAATCCATATGAAACCACAGAATATTTTTGTTTCCTCCCAGTGGTGTACAGAGTTTCTGAAATCTTTCGACTTCTGAGTTTCTAAGAATCAAAGCTCAGTCTGCAAATAAGAGTAATGTCTGTGTTATCACGGCTCTAAGATGTCACCTAGGAAATGAAAACCACTGTTTCGCGCTTTGCCGACTTCATAATCATGAGGGGCAAGGTACTATCTCAATTATCGAGGAAGTCTCCAGTGGAGTTAACGTAAATCAGCGTAGCAGGACGTGGATTGGGTATCTGCTCAACAATTGTCTCAATTACAGTTCCATCTCGCCAGATAACTGCCTCACGAATATGTAGCTGCAGCTATCGCCGTCTCTCAGTAATCGGTAGCACTTTGAGGGAAGATAATTTGCAACGGCTACTGTCTCTTTTTGGATTTATTTCTGCAGTTACTTTTCAACACATTCAATATTTTCGATCAGAGGGAGGCAATGCTAGATTTAGTCACTTTCCGACTGCTGTTTACGGACTTTCGGTACATTATGTGCTAATAATATTGAAAAGTTGATCAACAAACACCAGCAGATATCTTAGACTTCACTCAGTGAATAAACTAATATTGTAGCCTATATGGTCATCCTATGTTGTAAATTTTATATTTAAGTCTTCCATAATAACAAACTGTCTCCATTCACTACATTTTCCATAAGTCTACTATACTTATCCCGTTTCACATGTGCAGATACGAGGGGTGTTCAAAACGTAACACAACACATTTTTTTCATCACTTTCGGTTGAAAAAATGCGTTAATTTGTTGTGAGCCATCGTGAAATATTCCTGTATTAACCCTTGTACTATATAGCTTCGATACGTGGCGGTGCTATACGCTGCCTTCAAAATGCCATCTCTAACGTATGTTTGTCCCACGCAGACAGCAGTCACTGAGTTTCCTTTGCAGGAAAACTAGAGCATCTTAGATAGCAGATATTCATAGACGATTTCAGAATGTCAACGGAGACCTAACAGTAAACAAACTCCCGGTAGCTCGTTGGACGAGGCGTCTGTCATTATCGAACAAGATCGCAAAAACCTGTCCGATCTCCCACGTGGCAGCAGGCCGCACACAGCTCTGACTCCTGCTATCTTGGAACGTGCGGACACTCTCGAGTTAATGGATGGATCATAGTCAAACACCTCGCTGCTCAATCTCATGTCCCTGTTGATATTGCTTAACACATGTCCACCATGAATTGTGGGCTCCATGTGGTTCCCAAGTTGTGCAGCGACCATAAACCATGAAATTACCAAATATGCAGCAACCAGTCCCAAAATCATGTTTTATTTATTCACTTTTGCAAATCGATTCCAGCTAATTAACAGCCATCATCGGTGCTTTCAATCAATATGTGCCCTGAGTAGTAATACTGTCTTAAGCAGCTGCATATTTGGTTCAAAAAAATGGTTCAAATGGCTCTGAGCACTATGGGACATAACATCTGTGGTCATCAGTCCCCTAGAACTACTTAAACCTAACTAACCTAAGGACATCACACACATCCATGCCCGAGGCAGGATTCGAACCTGCGACCGTAGCGGTTACGCGGTTCCAGACTGAAGCGCCTAGAACCGCACGGCCGCACCGTGCATATTTGGTCATTTTACATGTCCACCAGTTGGGGTAGTCAAAGATGTGTACCGGGATCTCGCACCTACCACCTTCCATCTGTTTGGCCCAATGAACGATGCCCTCCTCTGGAAGCAATTCGATGATGATTGATACGATGTCGACCAGTAGAGAGGTACCACGCAGACGTACATGTCCGCAGAGTAAGGTGGTGCAAGGCCGTCGAATTGAACGGAGATTATGTTGCAAAATAGGGTTTTGTAGCCAAAAGAGAAAATGGCTCTAAGCACAATGGGACTTAACATCTGAGGTCATCAGTCCCCTAGACTTAGAACTACTTAAACGTGACTAACCTAAGAACATCACACGCATCCATGCCCGAGGCAGGATCGAACCTGCGACCGCAGCTGAGGCGCGGTTCCGGACTGAAGCGCCTAGAACCGTTCGGCCAAGACGGCCTGCTGTAGACATAAGATTGGGCAAGAATATGGTGCATTAGAGTCCTAAATAGGACCAACCTGTTTCAGAAAAATATATGTAGCGTTACTTACTGAAAATCCGACGTACGTAGTATGTAACCGTCTATTGTGTTTAGCGTGTTGGATAGCAATCCCGTCGCATATATGTGGGTAGTTTATGCTGATTACGAGGGGCCTTTTGATGTTGGTACGCTGGTTTGGTCCCTAAAGATAAGTTCTAACTGATAGTGTATGAAATGGATTATATCTTAGGACTCACATAACGTCTAGCTGTCGGATACCAACCAAACGATTTCCCAAATGGAAAACTCATGAAATGGCCGTACAGTGTTCTCCTACACCTCTGACGTGAACGCAGTGACTGTGGTGATCACCGCACGGCGCTTTCTTGCGGATGCTGTGCGCCTGGGAGTGCCAGGAACCGTTCAGGAAGTACAGCTGTTTTTTGACCGGCCGACCGCCGGGCGCGGGCAACAAGGGCAGGTGCACATTGTTTCCCGAAGGCCGCGCAAAGGTCAGAGCAGCCTGTCACCCCGTTAACATTTATGGACGCTTTCACGCCGATTTTGTGCTTCAGAATCAGATAAAGCTATTGGAAGGGAAAAAACCGAAATATAGATTTATAGTACAGTACTTGGTTATTGCTGACACCAAGATTTTGGAAATGTTTAAAATGCTGTGATTTGTGGAGGGACGTATAAGCGCTCACGGCTTGTTGCAGTGTATCAAGCTCTCTGATTATGCAGCTGGCTGACTGCTTCGATATTTCGTGGCCTTTCACTGAATGTCACATTCATTATCTTCAGGTGAAATGCGCCACTCGCGAAATGCCGTACACAATCAGCCCTTTGCTCTCTTCTAAAAGCTAACTATTTTCAGTAGATGAAAAGCATTATATTGCTTATGTTCTACAGGATTCATTTATTCAGATTAACTGATTTTTTAATTATAAGGCTATCATGAAGTGTCATGATATCAGTTTTCCTGGAACTTATTCAAATCTGCATTTGACATAGCATACAGTTATTAATGTCTTTAATGCATCAAGGAGAAATAATTAATACAATTTTAGCATAAAAATACTTTTAGGCAGTAAAAGCATACATATGTTGTTTGGAAAGGAGAAAATGACGCCCGCATCTCGTGGTCGTGCGGTAGCGTTCTCGCTTCCCACGCCGGGGTTCCCGGGTTCGATTCCCGGCGGGGTCAGGGATTTTCTCTGCCTCGTGATGGCTGGGTGTTGTGTGCTGTCCTTACGTTAGTTAGGTTTAAGTAGTTCTAAATTCTAGGGGACTGATGACATAGATGTTAAGTCCCATAGTGCTCAGAGCCATTTTTGAGAAAATGACGATGTGACGGTTACCAATTTACAGTTATATTGACTTTCAAACCATAGTCTATTACTCAGTGTTCTGTGAGACGTGAGTTTCCACAGGTTTGCATAGCTTTTATGAATCAAGACGCAGGATAAAAATACCTCAACGAACTATGAAGAAATACAAAACTCGCACCGTTTTCTTTTTCAATGGGGTACAGAGTCTACAGGTAACACGCTGGCTTACAGACTCAGATGTATGTTGTGACATTCGTCGTTACAAGAACTATAGTCTGATACATAAAAAGCTAGCAAGTATACAGACTCTTCTGTCAACAATTATTACAATCTTAACATGTCGGAACACTGTCTAACAAGGAACGCCTTGGGTGCGAAACCGCAAAAGGCCAGCGATGTTTATGGCAGTCAATGCTCTACATATTGTCTACTATGCAACCACAATATTGGTGCTAATGGCAACAGGGGGCGGTACTGGAGGTTTCAAATGGTGAATATAGCAAAAGGCTACGGAGCGTAGGTGAAGAGCTTAGCCGACGGGTAACTCACAGCAACATATGACCGTGTAGTGCATAAGAGAAAACACGGATATTCAAGGGAGAACAAGGCGCACTTCTTACAATAACTAGTGTCTCTGTGTTTTAAGGATACTCGATACAATTTAAAGGATGTGCGTGATAGTGACGTACTAACGTTATGGGCACAAAATTGTGCATGACATACATAACAGTGATTTAGAGGGAAGCAGTGGGTGGTTGCATAACTTAAAACAGTTCTACAGCATTGAAAGTCGTAGGATAACGAAATTTAAAACATAGCGCCAACTTGACGATGCAGAGCAAACTGCGGGATTGGCCTGAATATTTGTAGACAAGGTAGACAGACGTTCAGGGGGAAATTTCTTTTCAACCCCGACCAATCGAGATTCGAAGAAGAAATACATATCAAAGGAACCGCTGGAATTAGAGGTACCGAGAGAGTTGTGTCAAGATCAGCTAACATCAAGCCGACCGGGCTGGCCGAGGGGTTCTAGACGTTACAGTCAGGAACTGCGCGACCGCTACGGTCGCAGGTTCGAATCTTGCCTCGGGCATGGATGTGTGTGATGTCCTTAGGTTAGTTAGGTTTAAGCAGTTCTAAGTTCTAGGTGACTGATGACGTCAGCAGTTAAGTCGCATAATGCTCAGAGCCATTTTTTTTTGTTGGCATGAACTGAAACCGAACACGCAGCAAAAATCGTCGGAAAGTTTCAGGCCAGAGGAGGGAGCTGCATGTTCTGGGTAACTGCTTGGTGGCTTTCCCTGAGTGATCTCGTTATCCCCGAAGGCACAATGAATCAACAAAAGTATGAGTCTATGCTTGGGGACAATATCCACCCCTACATGCAGTTTGCTTTTCCTCGGAGCGAGGCATCTATCAGCAGGACATACAACGTGTCACACAGTTCGCAGAGTACGTTAGTGGTTCACAGAGTTTCGGAATGAGTCCACCGTATTCCCCTGGCCACAAAACTCTCCGAATTTAAACTCAATCGATAACACGTGGAACCAGCTGGATCAGGCTGTTCGCTCCATGGATCCAGAACAGAGAAACCCGGTTGTGCTGCCCATGACACTTGAGTTGGCATGGCTCCAAATCCCTGTTGGTGCCTTCCATAAATTCTTTGACACTTCTACATTACGTCCCGTGCTGCAAAAGGTGGTTATGCATGGTTTCGCAGGCGGGTACATTAAAGTGACTGGACTATGTAAATCCTAACAACCCCTGATTTTGAAAAATAAGCCCTATAAAATACAATGTTCTGAACTAAGCAAATAATTTAGGAATGCATGTAATGCACCAAAACATCTTCAGCCAGAAGAATGAAGAGATCAAGTTTTTTATGTAGTTTTCTTAAATTGTTGTGTTAAAATGCTGTAGTAATGTGACACTTGATGGTCGAGGAAAGCTGTGTCCTGTCAAGTCAGCGAGTTTGCCTGCCCATTCCAATGCTCAATCATGGCGTTCCATTGCTGAATCACGGCGTGCAGCAAAGATAACAACTACGACGCAGCTTACCACAACAAACGTTTGCGACGACTGCGCAGAAGAAACACCTATTGTTAACGAGAGAATTAGCGTTATATGTTTGTTCGCAGAGAATGGTTCTTGGCTTGTTCTTTGAGAATTCCGTAGTAGTATTCGAGTATCGTTCGAATAGTGAGCCTCGAGAGAGATTATCTCGAGAGTGTGATCAGATCAGCTCACACATACAATACATGAACTAGTCTACAATTGGGATGGAACTCAAATGGATTCAAAGCAGTTCTAAGTCGTTTAGAAAGGTATTTTGAGATCATCGGCTTATGTAGGAAATGATTATTTCGCCGGTTTTGGGAAGCGTGTAGACTCACCAGCTCCGAGTCATTGAAGCGTGTTATTAGTTTCTCCTACTTGTGAGTAATGAAGCGCTGTGCTGTTTAATAGCCACGTGATGGTAGATGAACCGTATTTCAATAATTAATAATTTTGAGAGACTTTCCGTTGGATGGTGTATGTGAAGAGACGTGTTCACGCGAAGTCGTTTAGTTGTTTTGTGGCTGAGGAGTAAAGCACGTAGTAAAGGATAGTAGCGTTCCAATGTATTATTGTGTTTGTATAGGCGTATGCAAGCCCTAAGGAGTAGTGACTTATCGATATTTGGGTTAAGATTTACTGTGTGACTTCGGCGTGAGCGTGACAATATAGTAAATTCCATAAATCTCGTTGGGTGCACTGAATTTGTATTCTACATTAAAACGAACAGTCGTCCTACGTAATAGTTATATATTGAGAAACAATCGGAAGTTTATCGAGAATATGATAGATTTTTCCTTCGGCCCTAAACGACAAATCAGGAACCAATTAAAAGAGAACACGCTAATTCTCTGTGAAAGAATCATCGAGTGCTGTGTTTTGAGCTTTAAATCTTAGTTAGACGCGGAAGTCAAAGCCTGAAGTGATTGAGCTTTGTGTCATTAATTGAAATTTGGACAGCAGAAAAGTGGCGGTTTAACGAAATAGTTTGTTATGATAAAATTTCAATAGAGTGCAAGGATATTGTTGTAGCAAGGCGCAACTTATAGAGGTTATCGTTTATTGACAACGAGACATAAACAGTATAAAACTGTATCTTTGCCTTGTGAAAGTATTCGCCAATATAGGTTGCCGTTATTGATATAGTAAATACATTATTCCTACTCACCGTAGGCTCTCGCATTTAGTATTTTTCTGGTGACTGCTAACGGCTTTGATGGTAGCTTATCTTTCGAACCTAGTGGACCCTGATAGTCAGATGCGTTGTTGTAATTATTATCCAGATAGCTATCACTGACCCCATGATAAGACGAAAAGTGTTATTGTATCCGTCCTTTTGTACATAGTGATGTCGTAGCGAATGGTAGCGTGATTTATAGAGAGAAGCTGAATACGTAATCTTACGTGATGTCGCTGTGTTAGTACAGACGATTATTTCAAGTCACACAGATTAGGTCGTTCAGTGTAGGCGAAAGATCTTGTGAGGACAACTAATTGCAGTATTACGAGAATGAGCTACATTGGCCGACGTTGCATTTGACCCACGCATTGCAGTGTTACGATTGAAACGTAGTACAAAATCGGCGTTAGTGGTATCTAAAGATTGGCGCAGTACATGCAGTCTGACTTAATGATGAAGGACAGTTTCCTTACCAGTCCGTACTTACTTCAAGAGCGCGAAGGTAAATATGAGACAAGGAAAATGGAACCTGAACTTAATGAATGTGAAAGATCTTCTCTAGCATTTTAGCAATAGCCATTGTGTTTTTAGCAATTCAGTCAATTTCATTGCTCTGGAGATGTGAACCTCGATCTGTTATTAAAACAGTCGAATATGAAACATCCAACATAGAAGCCTATACTCCTCTAGAATCAAGTAAGGATTCTCTGATCGTATCTGCTGAAAACGAGGCCTAACAGCTGAATACACATATTCACAATAGTGCATCCGTTCTTTGGCTTGAAACAATTACACATCATGGAGTGTACAATTTTGTACCGCCAAAGGTTTAATATATCATTGTGCAATCGTATAATAACTGCAGAGTATTAGGCATACCGGTGTATTTAAACAATAAATAAGTGACCACGGATATAAAATTAAGACAATACTTCGATAACACTTCATATAATTAACTGAAGAAATCAAATGGGCAGTATATGTTCTATTGGAGCACAAATGAGACGTTCCAGTTAAAAATCAAATCTGTAAGCAACATATGAATAAACGTTCCTTAAAATACACTATCTAATAAGCTAAACTTACGGAAATAATAACTGAATTGACTTAATGCTCTTCAGGTTGACTGATTAAAGTCAGATGCTATACCAAGCTACTTAACTACTGTCTCCACAAAGGATCAAGAAGTCAGTAACGGAACGTGGAAAGCAAGTCCACACACGCTGTTCTCAAAGTGATTTGGTGGAAATTAACCTCGAACTGCTAGTACACGATATCCTAATCGTACGAGAGCACGGGGAAGGTGTTACATAAGTCTTAATAAAAGATGTGAAACCAGATCGGAAAAGAAATTATGGTTAGAAAGACTGCATCAGCATGCAGAAAGGTCAAAACAACCTTCGGTGAAATTAAAAGCAAGGTCAGCAACATTAAGCGTGCAATGTGAATTACTCTGTTAAATGCAAAGGAGGGAGCAGACAGGTGGAAAGAGTACAGTGAAGGCCTCTTTGAGGAAGAGGATTGCCTGACACCGTGTTGGAAGAAGAAACAGTAGTCGTTATGGAAGACATAAGAGATCTAGTATTCCAGTGTTAGAATGAAATCTGGAAAAAGCTTTGAAAAATTTAAATTCAAATAAGGCAATAGGGATAGATAACGTTCCATCGAAATGTCTAAAATCGTTTGAGGAAGGGGCTACAAAACGACCATTCTCGTTGGCGCGCAGAATGCATGAGACAGGCGATGTACCGCCAGACCTTCGGAAAAACATTTACCATACAATTCCGAAGACTGCAAGAGCCCACATGTGCAAGATTATCGCACAATCAGCTTAACAGCTCATGCATCCAAATAGCTAACAGTAATAATATACAGAAGAGCGGAAAAGAAAATTGAGAACTGAGAATATACTAGATGTCAATCAATTCGCTTTCGAAAAGGTAAAGGCACCAGAGAGGTGTTCTGACGTTGCGGTTAATACTGGAAGCAAGACTGAAGAACAATAAAATATTAGTAAGATTAGCCGGCCTGGAAGAAGCATTCGACACTGTAAAATAGTGTCAGACATTCGAAATTCTTACAGAAATAGCGGTAATCTACAGGGAAAGATGGATAATATACAGTCTGTACAAGAACCAAGAGGGAGCAATAAAACTGGAAGACCGAGACTGAAGTGCTCGTATTGAAAAGGGTGTAAGAGAGGGATGTACTCTTTTGCCCCTACAGTTCGGCCTATACATCGAAGAAGCTATCACGGAAATAAAGGAAAAGTCGAAGAACGGGATTAAAATTCAAGGTGAAAGGATGTTCAGGATAAAATTCGCTGTTAAGACAGCAATCCGCAGTGAAATTGAAAAAGAGTTAAGGATCTGTTGAATGGAATGAACAGTCTAATGAGTACAGAATATGGTTTGTGAGTAAATCGATGAAAGGCCCTAGTAATTAGTGGTGGCAAAAATGAGAACAGCGAAAAACTTAACATATCAGAACTGTTGACGATGAAGTACATGAAGTTAAAGTACGCTGCAAGGTAGGCAGCAAAATAATCCACGACGGAAGGAGCAAGGAGGGCATAAAAAGCAGACTAGCACTGGCGAAAAGTTCATATCTGGCCAAGAGAAGTCTGCTAGTATCAAACGTAGGCCTTAACTGAACGTACGTTTGGGGCACAGAACTGAATGATAGTGAAGCACTGACTGTGGGAAAATTTGAACAGAAAAGAATCGAAGCATTTGAGAAGAGGAATATTTTAAATCAGGTGAACTGATTAGATTAGGAATGAGGAGTCGCGAGGTGGAATCGACGAGAAAAGCTATACATGGAAAACACTGACAAGAAGAAAGGTCATCTGTGAAGACACCAGAGAATAACCCTCAAGGCCCTAGAGAGAGCTGTAAAGGGTAAAAACTGTAGGGAAAGTCTGAGATTGGAATATATCCAGCAAACAGTTGTTGTAAGTACTAACCTGAGATGAAAAGAATGGTTCGCCACGGGCTATGTCAAATCAGTCACAAGACCACAAGACTGATGGTGACTAAAAAAACACAAAAGAAGTTGAGAAGTGGAGATACATTGCCTAATGTGGCGGAAGTGACCTGCCCGACACTGTATTATTTGTTCAACACGGCGCTGCGTGTTCGTGAATGTTGCTGCCAGAGTAATGTATTTCACGGCGTATATTCTCGCATAACTTGTCGACGTGGCAGCTTCTGTGAACTGTGCAAACAATGTGGTTCCAAGAGCTGTGTCTGTTCTCGTGTTTCAGTGTAGCGTGGCTCACAGTTTCTGGTGTTCCGTGCGGCTCGCCTATTGCGGTGCTGTTTGATTCTGACGAAGTATCGTTATTCTGTGGAAGAGCGGTTCCATTTTTTTTATTGAAACAGTATTGAAATGGTTTCTTTAAAACATGTGATCGACCATTTCTAAAACGTTTCGATGGTCGACATAAAAAAATAATACTGTATTCAGGGCTTGATAACGAAACTGGAGACAAAGGGAACAATTTTAGATCTTCACTGCGGCAGGTGCCCTGAGCCATCGGAGGAAAATATGGGAGATGTAAAAGACACAGTTGTTCATGTGGTACACAATGTCACTTTGCCATTTATTGCAGGAATCTGGACTAAACTGTATCCCATGTCACAGAGGTGCTAAGACCGCAGACCTGTATCCTTCAAGTGTACAGTTATTCACGATGTGCTACAGACTGACGAAGATAAACACGTAAGGAGCTGTCACTGGTTTCAGCGATTTATCGCTGATGAACCAGTTGTATTACAGTAAACGCTTTACATTGTGGTTCCACAAGTCAGGATAAGGGAACTCACAAAAGACAACCTCCGGCAATCGTTCAGGAACCCCGTTATTCATTGACTGTGGGCGTGTTAAGTGCATTATCGCCGGCTTCGGTGGCCGAGTGGTTCTAGGCACTTCAGTCCGGAACCGCGACTGCTACGGTCGCAGGTTCGAATCTTGCCTCGGGCATGGATGTGTGTGATGTCCTTAGGTTAGTTATGTTTAAGTAGTTCTAAGTTATAGGGGACTGATGACCTCAGATGTTAAGTCCCATAGTGCTCAGAGCCATTTTTTGCATTATCACAGCGGCGGATCATTGGGCGTTTTATTATTCATTTATTTGTTTTTTGACTGTGCTGTCCATCTCCAGGGGATATCGTCTTAACGAAGCAACGACCGTGCAGGCTGGTCAGGTCTGGGTGGTCCGATTAGTCTGGGGGCTGTGTCGGCGGTTGCTTAACGGAATTGACAGTGTCTTGAAAGGACGATATAAGATGAACAAAAAAAAAGCAAAACGAGGATAATGGTATGTAGTCGAATTAAATCAGGTGACGCTGAGGGAATTAGATTAGGACATGATACACTGAAGGAAGAATGAGTTTTACCACTTGAGGAGCAAAATAACTGATGATGGTCGACGTACAGAGGATGTAAAAGGTAGACTACCTATGACAAGGAAACCGTTTCTGAAAAAGACAAGTTTGTTAACATCGAATATAGATGTAAGTCTCAGGAAGTCTTTTCTGAAAGTATTTGTATGGAGTGTAGCCATGTATGGAAGTGAAATATGGATGACAAACAGTGTAGACAAGAAGGGAACAGAAGTTTTCGGAATGTGGTGTTACAGAAGAATGCTGGAAATGAGATGGTTAGATCACGTAACTAATGAGGAGGTACTGAATAGAATTGGGAAGAAGAGACATTTTGATACAACGTGACTGAAGGAAAGGGATCTGTTGGTAGGAAACATTCTGAGGCATCAAGAGATCATTAATTTAATACTGAAGGGAAACGTGGGGGCAGGGGCTTAAAATGGTACAGGGAGACCAAGAGATGAATACACTAAAGAGATTCGGAAGGATGTAGGTTGCAGTAGTCATTCGGAGATGAAGAGGCTTACACAGAATATAGTACAATGGAGAGCTGCATCAAACCAATGCCTCGACTGAAGATCACAATAACAACAACACAGATTTCATTGCTCTGAGAGTGTTTTATATACAGACTAAGTTGAAACAATTTTCATATTGCTGAACCGTCCTGCTCATGCAAAATTTCAGCTATCGTACGAACTGATACTGTCATTTACCGTCTTGCAAGGTCATCAGATTACAAAACCAACTGCAAAATGATTTAGATCGGGTATCTGTTTTTTGCAAGAAGTGGCCACTGACTCTAAATAATGAAAATTGTGTGGACATCAACATGAGTACTAAAATGAATCCGATAAATTACAGTTACGCAATAAACGACACAATCCTTAAGTTTGTGAATTCAGCTAAATACTAAGGGATTACAATTACGAATGACTTAAATTGCAACTATCACGTAGTTGTGGGAAAGTGGGCCAAAGACTGCGATTTACTGTCAGAACAGTTAGAAAATGTAACAGGTCTACTAAAGAGACTGCCTACACTACACTGCTCTTGTCTGTCGTTTTATGGATTGCAGCTGCGGGATACGGGATCTGTTTCAGATAAGATTGACGGAGGCCATCTAAAACGTTCAAAGAAAGGAAAGTAGTTTCGTATTATAGCGAAATAGGGGAGAGAGAGCCACGAGCACGATACGCGAATTGGGGTGGAAATTATTTAAACGAAAGTGTTTTTCGTTGCGGCAGGATCTTCTCATAAAATTTTGATCACAAACTCTCTTCTCCGAATGAGAAAATATTTTGTTGGCGCCTGCATTGGGAGAATGATCATTGTAATAAATAGAGAGAAATCAGTGCTCTCTCAAAGAGACTTAAGAGTTCATTTTTCCCTCGCGCTGTTCGAGAGTGGGACAGTAGAATAGCAGGTTGAAAGTGGTTCGATGAACCCTCTACCAGGCACTTAAGTAGATGTACAACGAACTACAAATGTTGACAAGATTTACGCCGTGGAACATGCTCCAGTCAAGCTACTTACACAAGCAGTGTTGCTCCTGGAATTTAAAATTCTTATTCTCTTACCAGTTTTATCCCACAGCAAACTGTACTTCAATTAATTTTATTTAAGTTAATTGGCTTATGTCTGGCGAGATTAACTTATAATTACATACAACAATATTGATATAAATGAATTAAAATAGCTCAGTAATATATTTGTGTTATCAGTTACAGCAGAAACCACCAATCGCTATTGAAACGCCCAGAACTAATAATGCTTTCCCCATACTGCAAGTACTGAACGTAACTGTATCCGACATGTTCCTATAAAAAAGTTAATAACAATTTTATTGTGGTGACCATTTTCACAGTAGCTGTGTATAAAATGCAGTGGCTTAAATTAAGAAAGCCTTTTGCATGCTGACATTAAGTTTTTTTAAAAATTTCACACACGTTTCGCCTTAGATAAAAGGCATCTTCAATGGGTGCCCTGAAATATTGCACATATAGGCAGTGGCGGCAGCTGTGTAAGGGCACAAGAGCAAGTGAACACCCTAACGTTGACACCTTGCGGATTTATTGGTTATTTTGCTTTTTGAATGCTGTTAAAGTAACATAGCTGCAGCAGTCTGAAACAGTCGGCACTTAAATGTACCGTGCTACTGCTCCTCTAGACTCCGTGAACCTTGGCATCAGGGCCATGAGCACATCTCCAGTTGTGCACGGGTTAAGGGACTTTTGCGCACGCGCAACTCGCGTGACATAATTGCCTTATGGGCCAAATACCTACGGATTTGATAAACGACGTGCACAGTTCACGAAGTGGACACCTAGCCCTAGCCACTCAACTAGAAGTTTACGTCAGTGGCACCAGGTGGTAGACTTTTAGCCCCGTTCGCTCGGCATAAATCCTGTTAGATGATAGCGCACTTCTCGTATTTGCTATTGTTGTTGTGGTCTTCAGTCCTGAGACTGGTTTGATGCAGCTCTCCATGCTACTCTATCCTGTGCAAGCTTCTTCATCTCCCAGTACCTAATGCAACCTACATCCTTCTGAATCTGCTTAGTGTATTCATCTCTTGGTCTCCCTCTACGATTTTTACCCTCCACGCTGCCCTCCAATGCTAAATTTGTGATCCCTTAATGCCTCAAAACATGTCCTACCAACCGATCCCTTCTTCAAGTCAAGTTGTGCCACAAACTTCTCTTCTCCCCAATCCTATTCAATACCTCCTCATTAGTTACGTGATCTACCCACCTTATCTTCAGCATTCTTCTGTAGCACCACATTTCGAAAGCTTCTATTCTCTTCTTGTCCAAACTAGTTATCGTCCATGTTTCACTTCCATACATGGCTACACTCCATACAAATACTTTCAGAAACGGCTTCCTGACACTTAAATCTATACTCGATGTTAACAAATTACTCTTCTTCAGAAACGCTTTCCTTGCCATTGCCAGTCTACATTTTATATCCTCTCTACTTCGACCATCATCAGTTATTTTACTCCCTAAATAGCAAAACTCCTTCACTACTTTAAGTGTCTCATTTCCTAATCTAATCCCCTCAGCATCACCCCACTTAATTAGATTACATTCCATTATCCTTGTTTTGCTTTTGTTGATGTTCATCTTATATCCTCCTTTCAAGACACTGTCCATTCCATTCAACTGCTCTTCCAAGTCCTTTGCTGTCTCTGACAGAATTACAATGTCATCGGCGAACCTCAAAGTTTTTACTTCTTCTCCATGAATTTTAATACCTACTCCGAATTTTTCTTTTGTTTCCTTTACTGCTTGCTCAATATACAGATTGAATAACATCGGGGAGAGGCTACAACCCTGTCTCACTCCTTTCCCAACCACTGCTTCCCTTTCATGCCCCTCGACTCTTATAACTGCCATCTGGTTTCTGTACAATTTGTAAATAGCCTTTCGCTCCCTGTATTTTACCCCTGCCACCTTCAGAATTTGAAAGATAGTATTCCAGTTAACGTTGTCAAAAGCTTTCTCTAAGTCTACAAATGCTAGAAACGTAGGTTTGCCTTTTCTTAATCTTTCTTCTAAGATAAGTCGTAAGGTTAGTATTGCCTCACGTGTTCCAACATTTCTACGGAATCCAAACTGATCCTCTCCGAGGTCCGCTTCTACCAGTTTTTCCATTCGTCTGTAAAGAATTCGCGTTAGTATTTTGCAGCTGTGACTTATTAAACTGATAGTTCGGTAATTTTCATATCTGTCAACACCTGCTTTCTTTGGGATTGGAATTATTATATTCTTCTTGAAGTCTGTGGGTATTTCGCCTGTCTCATACATCTTGCTCACCAGATGGTAGAGTTTTGTCATGACTGACTTTCCCAAGGCCATCAGTAGTTCTAATGGAATGTTGTCTACTCCCGGGGCCTTGTTTCGACTCAGGTCTTTCAGTGCTCTGTCAAACTCTTCACGCAGTATCTTATCTCCCATTTCATCTTCATCTACACCCTCTTCCATTTCCATTATATTGTCCTCAAGTACATCGCCCTTGTATAAACCCTCTATATACTCCTTCCACCTTTCTGCCTTCCTTTCTTTGCTTAGAACTGCCATCTGAGCTCTTGATATTCATACAAGTGGTTCTCTTCTCTCCAAAGGCCTCTTTAATTTTCCTGTAGGCAGTATCTATCTTACCCCTAGTGAGACAAGCCTCTACATCCTTACATTTGTACTCTAGCCATCCCTGCTTAGCGATTTTGCACTTCCTGTCAATCTCATTTTTGAGAAGTTTGTATTCCTTTTTGCCTGATTCATTTACTGCATATTTATATTTTCTCCTTTCATCAATTAAATTCAATATTTCTTCTGTTACCCAAGGATTTCTATTAGCCCTCGTCTTTTTACCTACTTGATCCTCTGCTGCCTTCACTACTTCATCCCTGAGAGCTACCCATTCTTCTTCTACTGTATTTCTTTCCCCCATTCCTGTCAATTGTTCCCTTATGCTCTCCTTGAAACTCTCTACAACCTCTGGTTCTTTCAGTTTATCCAAGTCCCATCTCCTTAAATTCCCGCCTTTTTGCAGTTTCTTCAGTTTCAATCTGCAGTTCATAACCAATATTGTGGTCAGAATCCACATCTGCCCCTGGAAATGTCTTACAATTTAAAACCTGGTTCCTAAATCTCTGTCTTACCATTATGTAATCTATCTGATACCTTTTAGTATCTCCAGGATTCTTACAGGTATACAACCTTCTTTCATGATTCTTGAACCAAGTGTTAGCTATGAATAAGTTATGCTCTGTGCAAAATTCTACAAGGCGGCTGCCTCTTTCATTTCTTCCCCCTAATCCATATTCACCTACTATGTTTCCTTCTCTCCCTTTTCCTACTGACGAATTCTTGTCACCTATGACTATTAAATTTTCGTCTCCCTTCACTACCTGAATAATTTCTTTTACCTCGTCATACATTTCATCAATTTCTTCATCATCTGCAGAGCTAGTTGGCATATAAACTTGTACTACTGTAGTAGGCATGGGCTTCGTGTCTATTTTGGCCACTATAATACGTTCACTATGCTGTTTGTAGTAGCTTACCCGCACTCCTATTTTTTTTATTCATTATTAAACCTACTCCTGCATTACCCTTATTTGATTTTATATTTATAACCCTGTAATCACCTGACCAAAAGTCTTGTTCCTCCTGCCACCGAACTTCACTAATTCCCACTATATCTAACTTTAACCTATCCATTTCCCTTTTTAAATTTTCTAACCTACCTGCCCGATTAAGGGACCTGACATTACACGCTCCGATCCGTAGAATGACAGTTTTCTTTCTCCTGATAACGACGTCCTCTTGAGTAGTCCCCGCCCGGAGATCCGAATGGGGGACTATTTTACCTCCGGAATATTTTACCCAAGAGAACGCCATCATCATTTAATCATACAGTAAAGCTGCATGTCCTCGGGAAAAATTATGGCTGTAGTTTCCCCTTGCTTTCAGCCGTTCGCAGTACCAGCACAGCAAGGCCGTTTTGGTTAATGTTACAAGGCCAGATCAGTCAATCATCCAGACTGTTGCCCCTGCAACTACTGAAAGGCTGCTGCCCCTCTTCAGGAACCACCTGTTTGTCTGGCCTCTCAACAGATACCCCTCCGTTGTGGTTGCACCTACGGTACGGCCATCTGTATCGCTGAGGCACGCAAGCCTCCCCACCAACGGCAAGGTCCATGGTTCATGGGGGGATATGCTATATACCGTAATAAAATTAGATCGGACGTCAGTATGTTACCGTTGTACTAACAGTAAACCTGTTTTGTGGGTTTCTGAATGTCTTATAGTACTTTAAGCTATGGATGTTATCATACTGTAATCCAGATGAGACGCTGACGAGGAAAACTCATCGCATCCCCTCAGGTTTAGTGGTAACATGGCCTAGTGGATAGCCGGTCAAAAACTGAACGCAGATAAAGCACAAAAATAGGACGAAGGTGCATTGAACTGTGGAAACAAAACAAAATAGAAACAATGGAAGGTCCAAGCTCAAGAAGTGCAACAATGAGCCAAAGAATTGCGACACTGTCGTGGTTACGTGTTCACGGTGTTCGACTGCAAAGTGGCCGGGCCGGGATCGAAACTCTCTCAAGATATTTATTTATTTCATAACATGATAAACTGTTCGTCCGGTCAATGAAACGTTTGTTCTATTTCTGTAATCTTGGCAGTTGTCATACTATACACTGCCTTGTGGTAAGACTATATTACCGTCGCAAGTAGATGTGATGAATAGGGAGAGCGGGCGAGATACCACATGTACGTCTCGCAGAAATGAAAACAACAAATAAACGGTTGTGAACTATGTTACAACAACGAATACAAGACTCAAAATTTCCAAAACGGAACACAAGTTCAAAAAGTTTAAAGACATATATTTTGATAGACTCAGCGAAAATTGTGCGATTGTGAAACTGGTGCGTTCATTTGTTTTAGCTTACGTTTAAACTAATGTTTTCATCATTTCCTTGGGAGTGATCACATTCACATTCATACGAAAACTTAAATCTTGGAAGGAGGCATAACTCACTCACCCACAAATTAGATGCGTCGATAAGAGAATCCTATCATATGACACAGGTACTGTCACTAACGCCGCTTATGACATACCAAACATGTTTCCACGATTCGGTTGACTCGTCGCTTTGTCATCAAACGTTTGCGGCTACCATTCGAAAGCCATTTCCTTTCAGCTGCTAATAGAGTAGTTGTGCAGAATCAACCTTCTTTATAGGGCCGTTCCTTACACATCCCTATTTTAAACGGGCGTTATACCACGACACAATCACAAATTTGAATACAGCGAACAGCGAAAAAAAATAGTGTGAGGGAACTTTGAATATGACCGCCCACTTCGCAGTCTAACACCGTGATCATTTGATCACGATGCCGTGGTTTTCCTACGTCGCCCGACGTTGCACTTGTTAAGCTTGGACTGTTCACTATTTCCATTTTGCCTTTTCTTACATTTCAGTGCACCTTCTTCTTGTTTTCATGCTTTTATGCTTGATCGGTGTTCAGTTTTGACGGGATGAGCACAGGGCCCGCTTAGCACTAAATTTGAATAGCGTGCGATGGGCAGTTTCCCTTATGAGAATCATAAGGGCCTAAAGCCCATTACCGTCGATTGTGTGATTGAAACGTTTATGTATGCTTCGGAAATCAGATGATGTTATGGTGAGTCAGGTTGGTGTCTGCTGTAAGCCCACCTTGTATATATGAAAATTCACGAAATGCTACGAGTATATCACTGGTTTCTCTGATATTCAGTTAGATGTGGGATCGACGGTGGTGTGCTTTAGGCATTTATGGATCTTCGCACCTCATTTGTATTGTAGTGAAGTGATCGTGTTGGTAGATATTACTATTTGAGTGTAATGATTTCCGGAAACGGTACTATGTGTTGGATGTTTACTCTGCGGAAATCAGCTTTCGCGTGCAATGTGTGCATGGACTATGTTGAATCTATTTTAAATGCTGACAGAAAAGTAAAGCTGTGAGAACAGATCGTCTATCGTGCTTGGGTAGTTCAGTCGGAAGAGCACTTGCCAGCAAAAGGTAAAGAAGTGGGGTTCGAGCCTCGGTCCGGCTCACAGCTTTAATCTGTCAGGAAGTTTCATATCAGCGTACACTCCGCAGCAGAGTCCAGATCTCATTCTGGCAAGAGGAAAGTAAATTACCGGGAAAAGTTAGCAGCAATGGAACTAGGGCTTCCGAGAACAGGTCCTTTGATTGAGAGAGTGATGGAAACAAATTAGCGTGACTACAAGCGAACATTTAACAAGGAAATGTGCAAGTAGCACGAGTTGTTGTGTGGATGCAGCGTAAAAATATCTAACTTTCAGCCAAGGAGTAAATTCGCGAGCTAATACATCTCATAGGCATCTTGTACATATGACTGAAAAAATGGAAAAGCACGAAAACTACCACTTGCACAAAAATGCGAAATGGAGAGTTACGCAAGTGTACACATAATTTTCTTTTTGCCTTAAACTGTACTTCATTATGTACAAAACAACAAAATTACACAAAAACAACTCTTCCTTTTGTGAGATAAATTACGCATCTTATTATTATTATTGGCAGCAGATGTAGTTGGATAAACTTGTTGATAAGCATAACCGTTATATAGCAGAGGCTATTACTTTCACGCTCTCAGATTTATATGAAACGAAAAATTATTAAACACCAAGAATGTATACTCGCGAGCTGCCACTGCAAACACGTTATCGTTTGCACATATAGGTATTTTAATAAGCTGTAAAAATACTTGCAGATAAGAGTCTAATTCATTAATTATATGGCAAACGCCTTGTTCTCATACAGAAAAGTGGTGGAAAGCTTGCAGCTTTTGTTGTGGTTGCTGTTTTCCAAACATAGCACTGTAACTGCAATTTTTTGTGCCTAAAGTGTCATTCTCTCTCTCTCTGTGTGTGTGTGTGTGTGGGGGGGGGGGGGGGGAATTAGTTTACGTGTTTACTTTTTTATTTTATTATTTACTTACCAGTATCTTTTTCGCTTTATACTATTTAATATTATTCCTTCATTTTCTGTGGCATTATTCATTTACGTACTTAGGAGACAAATGAGATTTGTGATCATCTGTTGCAATTACGGTATATTCTATGATCAGTCAGTGTAAATAGTGGGTGGTTAGTCACACTCACTTGGTTACTGGTACATATTTTATGCCTTGTTTTTTTGTATGTGGCCATTTTCGTCTAGGGTTAGGTGGCGTCTTTCATTATTCATTTTAGCTGTTTTCATGAGTCTCCCTCTTGTAGTAAGTTTGTGTTTATTTTCTCTGAGATGTTCTGCAAAGTAGAGCGTCTTGTCCTATATTTCAATGTTCCCATACGTTCTTTGTTCCAGGTATCGAATGTTCTGCTGATTTGTCCTACATGCCATTTATCACATTTGTTGCATTGTACATGGTATCCTTCTGCTTAGTGATAGGTGCTCATGTCTTTTGTTATGTTTGGAATGTACTTTTGGAATGATCTGTATATTTTGAATGTGATGTTTGTGCTTTATCTTTTGAAAATGTTTGTTATTTTATATGTGAGTTTGTGCTTGTACATCATTGTGTAACGTCTTAAACTCTCTTTCTTGTTTTCATGTTTTCTTTGTGTTGTCGTTGTTGTTCTGTTGCTAGATGTGAATGATTTTAGTTTACAATGGGTGTAATGGGTTATATAGTTTATGTAGCTACACTCTGTAGATGACAGAGAAAAAGAAAAAGTAATACAAAATAATCCCACTGCATCCACCCTTCGAAGACATGAAAACCAAAATCCATTAACATCCACAGTAAACTTCAACGAAATACCTACTTACACTCTTGCACGGCACATGCTGAGAAAACAGAACTATAAGAAAAACCTCATAGATAATATAACTCATAAAATACACTCCTGGAAATTGAAATAAGAACAGCGTGAATTCATTGTCCCAGGAAGGGGAAACTTTATTGACACATTCCTGGGGTCAGATACATCACATGATCACACTGACAGAACCACAGGCACATAGACACAGGCAACAGAGCATGCACAATGTCGGCACTAGTACAGTGTATATCCACCTTTCGCAGCAATGCAGGCTGCTGTTCTCCCATGGAGACGATCGTAGAGATGCTGGATGTAGTCCTGTGGAACGGCTTGCCATGCCATTTCCACCTGGCGCCTCAGTTGGACCAGCGTTCGTGCTGGACGTGCAGACTGCGTGAGACGACGCTTCATCCAGTCCCAAACATGCTCAATGGGGGACAGATCCGGAGATCTTGCTGGCCAGGGTAGTTGACTTACACCTTCTAGAGCACGTTGGGTGGCACGGGATACATGCGGACGTGGATTGTCCTGTTGGAACAGCAAGTTCCCTTGCCGGTCTAGGAATGGTAGAACGATGGGTTCGATGACGGTTTGGATGTACCGTGCACTATTCAGTGTCCCCTCGACGATCACCAGTGGTGTACGGCCAGTGTAGGAGATCGCTCCCCACACCATGATGCCGGGTGTTGGCCCTGTGTGCCTCGGTCGTATGCAGTCCTGATTGTGGCGCTCACCTGCACGGCGCCAAACACGCATACGACCACCATTGGCACCAAGGCAGAAGCGACTCTCATCGCTGAAGACGACACGTCTCCATTCGTCCCTCCATTCACGCCTGTCGCGACACCACTGGAGGCGGGCTGCACGATGTTGGGGCGTGAGCGGAAGACGGCCTAACGCTGTGCGGGACCGTAGCCCAGCTTCATGGAGACGGTTGCGAATGGTCCTCGCCGATACCCCAGGAGCAACAGTGTCCCTAATTTGCTGGGAAGTGGCGGTGCGGTCCCCTACGGCACTGCGTAGGATCCTACGGTCTTGGCGTGCATCCGTGCGTCGCTGCGGTCCGGTCCCAGGTCGACGGGCACGTGCACCTTCCGCCGACCACTGGCGACAACATCGATGTACTGTGGAGACCTCACGCCCCACGTGTTGAGCAATTCGGCGGCACGTCCACCCGGCCTCCCGCTTGCCCACTATACGCCCTCGCTCAAAGTCCGTCAACTGCACATACGGTTCACGTCCACGCTGTCGCGGCATGCTACCAGTGTTAAAGACTGCGATGGAGCTCCGTATGCCACGGCAAACTGGCTGACACTGACGGCGGCGGTGCACAAATGCTGCGCAGCTAGCGCCATTCGACGGCCAACACCGCGGTTCCTGGTGTGTCCGCTGTGCCGTGCGTGTGATCATTGCTTGTACAGCCCTCTCGCAGTGTCCGGACCAAGTATGGTGGGTCTGACACACCGGTGTCAATGTGTTCTTTTTTCCATTTCCAGGAGTGTATATATAAAGTCCAGAGACATCTATTCTGCTTCTCTTTTGACATAGAAAATATGCACTCTAACATATCAGTAACAGAAAATAAACATCTTAGGTCAGAACCTGAAGGACAACAGCGAACTACCAGATGAATGCACGAAACAAGCACGCAAATTGCTGGAAGTCATAACAGAACACAGATACTTCCAGTTTAATAATGAACAGTGTTTACAAGCAGATGAACTACCAAGGAGCTGCAGTATCAGGTGTCCTAGTTACCATTTTTAAAAATTATGTAGAAAACCTGATTTTTTAGAAACTTTATCACAATGAACCACATCATTCGATCAGATTTATGGAAGATAACTTTTGTTTAACTGATGAACCTCCAGCAAAAATTGACCATTTGCACATAGGTAGAAACAAAGTACACAAAAAGATAAGAATCACAATGGAAAAAGAAAGTTCTTAGATATAACTATTTAAAAAGGAAACAGATATCATCGCTCTGATATTTACCATAAACTCTACAACAACTGACACAATAATACATCAGACTGCAAATCACCTACATTCACAGAAGTGTATTTTGATAGAGTTTACCTGTCCTGGTCGTGTTTTTTACTGTTTAATCCTGTTATATTAAAGATATATAATAAGCATTAAGTTTGCTAGGACAGGAGATTACAATTACAAACCTGTATCGCGTGCAGATCTGAGAAACATAATATAATTATTGTTTTATGAATAAATAATACGTAATGTAACTTTGAGCATTATAATATCTAGAGTATGATGCGGATACAAAGTAAAAAATTTTCTCGTTGAGTTTGTAACCACATGCTCAGGTATAGCTTTCAAAGAATTTTACCATTCATGAGACGAACTGAGAAACACATGCTCAAAGCGTGTACTCCGAGGAAGACCGTATCTGCTAACTGCCGTTTAATAACCATGAAATAAGGCAATTTTCATGCACGAAAGAAACCACCGTCTTATTAATTAGCAGTTAAGTCAACTCCGGCGTCACAAAAGGAGTCGTAAATCATTACTGGTTAGCAAGAAATTTCTGACCTAACGAAGTTACATAGCTAACACGACGGTCTGCTTTTCATTTTCTCTGTTTTATAATGATCATGAATTGTGTGTCTCAAAATCCAATCAAAGTGATTACATAAGCACTGTAATACGTATTCCTATCGCCTAAAAACGTCCAACAAACAGTGGAAAATAATATTTTTGTTGAGCATAGTCTACATCCGTACCATATCACTTATTTTGTGGATCAGATATCTTTACAGGACACACCTTTCTACAGTCGACTTTAAATCGTGAGAGAGCCAATTTAAAGCACCTATCAAAAATGTTGGAGTGTTAAAATTAGACCCATTATTTTCACTTCGAACGAAAAAAAGACCTTTTATTTCTGGAAGAAAACCTCATAGGTGTCCACTTAAAATGAATGTGTGTTAATGTCTAAATTCAGAAGCAGTGCTAATACCTAAAATTGCCTCGGAACTATCAGATGTTCGTTTCCAACGAAGCATCGTTCAGTACCAGTTTATTACATTAATATATTCCAGTCGCATTACATCGATGGTTTCATCTTCATGACATTATCTAAGAAACTTAATCCACATTTTGGTAAACTTCTGTATATGAAGAAAGGGGGTTTCACCTAAATCGTCCGTGGTAATTTTACTTAAGATATGAACGCGTGTACCGGTTGATAATGTAATGAAAAATCAACGAAACTGGAATGTAAGTAAGTTTCCACAATAAACATCGAAATGCGAAAGTACGGTTGACTGTTGTGCTTTTCGCTGGTAAAGGTCGTAAACATTGGACATCTCGCAGATATATTTTGATTTACTGCAGTTCCTAAACCGTGACGCTTAATAAATTATACCCAATACGGATTATTAAGAACAGTCAACGAAAGTATGGCTGAGTTTGGGATCTCGTCTTCATAAGGGACGGATCTCTAAACCTGTTCTAGGGTAAGTTGGGAAGGGGAATTGCTTAGACTTTGTTAGAGAAGTCAGCTCCATGTGTGGGAGAAATGATTCGTTGAAATGACAGTAAAACCACGTAGTCGAAAATGTCGAAATGAATTTCAATCGCGAATACAAATAAATTGTTTTATCCGTAAGAAATGGGTGGTGGAAGCTTGCGACTGCAAGAACGGTGGTTTCGTTTGTTATGAAGTAATATTTCCTCCTCACAGTCACGATTTGCTTTCATATTTTCTGAAAGATGGGTTTCGGGAAGTCAAATGCGTTAATAATGTGTTATGGCATTTATTTTGGTGATAGGGATGTGTGAGCAGCTTCAGTAGTCTGTTGCCTTTACTGTAATATGTACTCACGCGTCATTCTGTAAATAATGAGGGATCTTTGTATATGGCTAATGGATAATGTGCAAAATAGAGTTTTACTTACGGTTTTCTCGTAAGCCTTATACGCAAAATCTCACACGTACTAAAAGTCACTTAAAAATTTACAGCGCGGAGTATATGTCAAGCACAAGAAATGTACCATAACAAGCCATCAGTAAGACGTTTTACAGAGATGTAATGGCACTGATGATCCAGAGAGTGCATATACTACCAACTGTTAGCCACAGCTGCGCTCAGAGATATAATGACACTGGTCGTCCTGAGAGTGTATGTACTACTAACTGTTACCCACAAATGCGCTCGCATATCAGTAGCTTTATCGTGATGAGTGATGGAAGGTAACTAAGCTTCTGTATCTACTATAACATCAGCTGCCCTCACGTGTGTACGTGTTCTGGTATGCATAGCTAGTGATCTTTTTTTCATTGAACATTTTATCTTCCGTACGTCATCTGTTGGTCTGTCTGTATATCCCATTGTTAAGAACCATTTTTGACCAGGAATGGGTAGAGGTAACAAGTTGAAATTAATGACACATACTAAGGTCTACAGTTCCTTGGCGGTGTAAAATATTTAAACATCTAAGTCAAGGCACTCAAAAGATACGGCCATTTATGTTACATATTTTTACACTTGCTAACTAACTAATCAAAACCTATCGGGTACCTCCTGTAGACCTAGAGTCACGAAATATGGAAGGAAATACGGTTCCACAGTACAAGTAAGGGGAAAAAACCGAAAATTGTTAAACTGTAATTATATAACATAAAAAACTTTTTTGTCTTTAGTACTTACGCTGCATTCATTACCTGTCAAACGTTTAAAGGAAAAATATTACTGGATTCAAGCACAAAATGTTAGGTGTACTCATGTTTTAGTAAGTACATAAAATATACTTTATTAGATCTTCCCTCTCTACGTGCAGTATATAAAATTAATCCTCTACTCACATCCTTTTGTATGTCCAGGTTAGACTCGTGGACTACTGTGGAGAATTAGATAAGATCTTAGAATGGCTGGGACCGATGATTTGCCAGTGGCGGTATCGAAAAAGTCGTTGAGATTCTTGATCTCAGAACTGATGAATTATATATATATCAAAGGAAGTTTCCTATCACCTCGGTTCTGAGAGTTCCGGAAATGTACTGAAATTTGGAATAGAGATCGACATAAACGTCATTTCCGCCCTTTTTATTGCTCATGAATACCACAAGTCACATGGTGTACAACCATACAGCGAGACCTTCAGAGGTCGTGGTCCTGATTGCTGTACACATCGGTACCTCTAATACCCAGTAACACGGCCTCTTGCATTCATGCATGCCTCTATTCGTCGTGGCATACTATCCACAAGTTCATCAAGGCACTGTTGATCCAGATTGTCCCACTCCCCACCGGCGATTCGGCGTAGATGCCTGAGTGATGGGTGAGTCGCGTCGTCCATAAACAGCCCTTTTCTGTTTATCCCAGGATTGTGCGACAGGGCTCATGTCTGGAGAACATGCTGGCCACTCTAGTCGAGCGATGGCTTTATCCTGAGGGAGCGCGAATTTTCGTTCGTAAAGACGAATGCGTCGCCAATATGCTGGCGATATGGTTGTACTATCAGTCGGAGGATGGCATTCACGTATCGTACAGCCGTTACGGCGCATTCCATGACCACCAGCGGCCCCACATAGTGCCACCCGAAAACAGCAGGAAACCTCCACCTTGCTGCACTCGCTGGACAGTGTGTCTAAGGCGTTCAGCTTTACCGGGTTACCTAAAACACGTCTCCGACGACTGTCTGGTTGAAGGTATATGCGACATTCATCGGTGAACAGAACGTGACGCCAATCCTGAGCGGTTAATTCGGCATGTTATTGGGCCCATCTGTACCGCGCTGCATGGTGTCGTGGTTGCGAAGATGGACCTCGCCGTGGACGTCGGGAGTGAAGTTACACATTATGCAGCCTATAGCACACAGTTTGAGTCGTAACATGACGTCCTGTGGCTGCACGGAAAGCATTGTTCAACATGGTGGCGTTGCTGTCAGGATTCCTCCGAGCCATAATCCGCAGGTACCGGTCATCCACTGCTGTAGTAGCCTTGGGTGGCCTGAGCGAAGCATGGTGAGGCATGTCATCGACACTTCTTGTCTCTCTGTATACCCATCATGTCCGAACAACATCTCCTTGGTTCACTCCGAGACGCCTGGACACGTCCCTTGTTGAGAGCGCTTACTGGCACAAAGAAACAATGCGGACGCGATCGAACCGCGGTATTGACCATCTAGGCATTGTTGAACTACAGACTACACAAGCCGTGTACCACCTTCCCGGTGGAGTAACTTGAACCCCCCCCCCCCCCCTCCGTCTAATAGTCGCTGCTCATGTATCGTTGTTTACATCTTTAGGTGGGCTTAATGACACCTCTGAACAGTCAAAGGGACTGTGTCTGCGATATAATATCCACAGTCAACGTCTGTCTTTAGGAGTCCTGAGAACGGGGGTGAAGCGATACGTTTTTCTATGTGTGTATATACAGAAAACTAAGATAGTACAGAACCCTCAGTGAGCGAGTCATTCCCGGCGGGTTCAGGGATTTTCTCCGCCTCGTGATGACTGGGTGTTGTGTGATGTTTTTAGGTTAGTTAGATTTAAGTAGTTTTAATATATATATATATATATATATATATATATATATATATATATATATATATATATATATATATATATATATTTGTTCCTGAAATGTTTTACAGATTCCTTGATCTTAATATGAATCACGAACAAACTTTACGTAATGTAACAGCATATTTCATCGAATAAACTATAACAGAAACTGACTTCAGGAAAAATTATCTGTTACCAAACAAAACCAATGAATCAAGTGTCTTACTGACTCACAAGACAAAAGATCTATTGTTCAAAAGTCAAGCCTAATCATGGAATGAGGGCACATTTTCTGAGGAATGCGTCGGTAGATTAGCAAAAACAAGGCACATCTTAGTCAAAAAACGTTTGACATGTTTTAGTCTCCAACAAATGTAGTTATAGAAGACCTGAAACTGAAATGTATGCTTCAAAGATCTGGTGGTGAAACTGGAAAATCTTTTCGAGAATAATAAAACTTCCTGCCAAGCTTGCTTGATAGAGCCTTTGGTGCAGTTTAAGGACTCGAGGAGCTGTCGCTCTTACTCCTGACAAAGAACCGTATTCAGACCTGGTAGACTTCCCGCAAGTGGCTAATGGATTTTAATTCGTCTCCCCAAAACAACCTACTTTTCCTCGAGAACCTTCAGACCTGGGCACTTTCCTGGCTGACTTATACGAACAAGTCTCACTAATAAATTCACCACATCAGCACAATATCGACAGAAATCGTAACCAACTGCATATCTGCATTGTCACATCTGTGGCTGATATTCTTCCGCCAATGAAGGTGAGAAGCTCCGTCCGATTACCCACTACTGCTCTCCTCATCAAAAATCCACCACTACAATAAAACGTGTCTCATCCGACAATGTTATAACTTTGTGCCGGCTACCAAATTCCCTGCAGATGAATTTGCGTCACTAATTATTCTGTAAAGTGAAGCTGATTTTATTCGTTAATTTATGACTTAAATTGTTTACTCCGCGATAATCGGGTCTCTTTTTCCTTTTCTGTTCGTGAAACAAAAAACATTGCCCATTATCTGGCGTGTGGAGTCACTGATGCACACTTAATCATATAACCGCGTTTCCTTAAGGAGGTATAAACTCTGCTGATAACTGTAGTAGTGACGTCATTGGGTTCTGTAGAGTATTTAAGTAAAGAAATCCATGATATTGTGCGAAACATTGACACATAAAGAATAGAACATACAATGGATGAAAACCCTGGAAACGGATCCTGTGCAGCTAGAGCTTCACCAATACAGGGTGTCAAAAACACACAAGTTTATATCGCAGGACACCATACCTTTTTAGATGAAGATTCGGCGATATTCAATAAAGTAGTTTTCTTTGTTTGCTTTGGCCATAACCTACAAATTTCCTGTGGAATGAGTACAGAATAACTGAAAATTGACGATGTAATTACATTATACTATTAGTATTACTAATGAAAATTACGTGCTTTATCAACAACTTAAAGGGAGCTATTTTCTTTTTTTACACATTTTCAGAATCTATCCAATGTAATGGCCAGGTGTCGATCGAGAAACTGCCAGCAAGTAGTCCGATTCTTGCCAAACTGTCTCCACCTTGGCTAGGTTAGCATGCCTTCTGCATTCTAGGAAAGTCACAGGAAGTGGAGAAATGTGTATATTAGGTTTGACATAAAGTGTATCCAAGAGTGGAGCTTGCAGATAAGCGACTGGAAAAACAAACAAATGTAGCATTCGAGAGGGTGGAATAACAACAATTCTACATAAAAGAAAATAGACAAGTGATAGTAGGACTACCGCTCCGAGGGTTTCGTCTAAACCTAATTACCTACAGTCATACTTCAGTCACCTTGGGAATCGAGAATCTCAACGACTTTTGTCTACTATTGTTACCGAGATTGGCAAGACATTGGTTCCGGGAATACCCAGAGTTTCGAGAGCTTTTTAATTTTAAGTTCAAATTTTTTGTCTAATTTCGAATTCTATATCGTAATTTTTCATTAATTTTATTAATTTTTGAGCTATATTTACTTTTTATGCTATTTGGAAATTTCAGATGCGTGGACTTCGCCCGCTCTCATCCCTCATAAGATTTGACGGAAGTCTACAGTGAAGAAAAGGATACAGCCGGCTATTATTGTTGTGTAAATGTCGAACTGTACTGTGGAATATGTGAACGGATATTTTATGAGATATCAGAATCTAATCTCTCACAATTACTAATATTACTTTGCTTTGAAACATTGGAGGTGCTGTCCGTGTCATAGACAATGAAGATCAGCGAATGATTTTATCTAAACTGAGCAGTTCGAAGTGCACCTGTTAAGCGAGCGCCGGAGTAGGTCAATAGTCGGGCAGCTGGATGGCAAAGGCATCATTTTCACATCAGCTGCTGATCACTTCATCGTAGCTCAAAACATTGGCAGGAAATATTTGTAAATTATACACTTGTATCTTCATCGTGAATCACTTTACCTGTTGTTGTTGTGGTCTTCAGGCCTGAGACTGGTTTGATGCAGCTCTCCATGCTACTCTATCCTGTGCAAGCTTTTTCATCTCCCAGTACCTACTGCAACCTACATCCTTCTGAATCTGCTTAGTGTATTCATCTCTTGGTCTCCCTCTACGATTTTTACCCTCCACGCTGCCCTCCAATACTAAATTGGTGATCCCTTGATGCCTCAGAACATGTCCTACCAACCGATCCCTTCTTCTGGTCAAGTTGTGCCACAAACTTCTCTTCTCCCCAATCCTATTCAATACTTCCTCATTAGTTATGTGATCTACTCATCTAATCTTCAGCATTCTTCTGTAGCACCACATTTCGAAAGCTTCTATTCTCTTCTTGTCCAAACTACTTATCGTCCATGTTTCACTTCCATACATGGCTACACTCCTTACAAATACTTTCAGAAATGACTTCCTGACACTTAAATCTATACTCGATGTTAACAAATTTCTCTTCTTCAGAAACGCTTTCCTTGCCATTGCCAGTCTACATTTTATATCCTCTCTACTTCGACCATCATCAGTTATTTTGCTCCCCAAATAGCAAAACTCCTTTACTACTTTAAGTGTCTCATTTCCTAATCTAATTCCCTCAGCATCACCCCACTTAATTAGATTACATTCCATTATCCTTGTTTTGCTTTTGTTGATGTTCATCTTATATCCTCCTTTCAAGACACTGTCCATTCCATTCAACTGCTCTTCCAAGTCCTTTGCTGTCTCTGACAGAATTACAATGTCACCGGCGAACCTCAAAGTTTTTATTTCTTCTCCATGAATTTTAATACCTACTCCAAATTTTTCTTTTGTTTCCTTTACTGCTTGTTCAATATACAGAGTGAACAACATCGGGGAGAGGCTACAACCCTGTCTTACTCCCTTCCCAACCACTACTTCCCTTTCATGTCCCTCGACTCTTATAACTGCCATCTGGTTTCTGTACAAATTGTAAATAGCCTTTCGCTCCCTGTATTTTACCCCTGCCACCTTTACCTAGCACTGAAAAATCAGACCAAAACCGCTGCAGTAGTTCCTGAGATTTTTGATAGATTACGAATACAGTGTAAGTTCGGAATGAAAAAAGAAATATTTTGGATGTTATAAGTACAAATTAAAAGTTTTACCTTTATGTCTACCGTGGAATCCTGCTTCTTGCCAAATTTCATGATTCTGCGTCAAAGGGAAGTGAGTTTGTGAGTGTTAATAATTGTCATGCGTCTTGATTGTATTGACTCACAAGTTTATAATTGTTACACTGCTGAGGGGACGTAAATCTTAGTATGTGACATAAATTTCAAATTCATTCCGGTATTCCTTATCGGGAACACAGACCGACTGAGGTAAAGAATCCTAAAAAGTACAGTTAGTGATCGTGTTGAGGACTGATATTCTAGACTGGCCTATACTGCCAGTTTTGAATTTTTGACCTACCTAAAATCGGTTCCAATCTAATGAAAAGATATAAATCTACATCAACATACATATTCTACAAATCACCATATGGTGCATGGTGGAGGGCACCTAAAACCACTACTAGTCATTCACTTTTCTGTTCAATTCGCAAATAGAGCGTGGAAGAAAAGACTGCCTATATGCCTCCGTTTGAGCTCTAATTTCACGTATCTTAACTACGTGATCCTTACGCGAAATTTATGTCGACGGCAGTAGAATCGTTCTGCAGTCAGCCGAAAATGGTCGTTGAATAGTGATTAGTGAAAATAACGTAATTTTCCGCGCGAAACGAACCCATAATAATTCACGGACCATTACCGTAATACTCGCGCGTTGGTCGAAACCCAGTAACAAACGTAGCAGCACGCCTCTGAATTTTTTCGATGTCTTTCTTTAACCCGACTTGATAGGGATCCCAAACAATCGAGCAGTACTTAAGAATGGGTTGCAATAACATTCTATACACGGTCTCCTTTACAGATGAACCATACATTCCTAATATTCTCCCAGTGAACTGAAGTCGACCATACACCTTCCCTACTTCGGAACTTTCGTGATCGTTCCATTCCATATCCTTTTACATCGTTACATCCAGATACTTAATCAAGTTAACTGTGTCAGACAGGACACCATTAATACTGTAATCGGAAATTACGGAATTGTTTTACATATTCACCTGCATTAACGTAAATTTCAGAGGAAGCTGCTATTTGTCACACGAGAGATAATTTCTGTCTGAGTCATACCGTATCCTAGTACAGTTACACAACAATGACACTTCCCTGCACTCGAGATAAATGCATCGTCGCTCAGCACGTGTGTGATCTACATCAAATGGAAGGAGGATCTTACCCTGCAAAAGAGGGCTCACATTGACCCTTTTTTTTCGCCTTTCCTCTTCCTATTTTTCTCTTCTCCTACTCATCCGTTCATATCAGGTTCTAATATAAACACAGCTCTTTTATGGTTTAATGTTACGATTAGAATATACCAGAAGAATGAACAAAAGCAAGGTGAGTTGCTGGGTGCAGCGTTCCTCATCACTGCTTCAAGGTCGCGCTAACCAGTCCGACCTTCCACGTAACGGCTGTCCGCACACAGATGTGACGCCTTCTGTGTTGGATCATGCGGACACTCCCATTCGAGGTGATCGATGATTCACAAGGTACCCAACTAGATGGCTTTGTTGGTAGTGCTAACACACTCGTCAACCTGGATTACACAAAGGTTTGTGCTCGATGGATTCCTCACCGCCTAATAGACCATAGACGATTTACCGTCGCACATTGTCACAGGTGACGAAACAAGGGTTACATCTTCGAACCGGAAACAAAACGCCAATCCATGGAGTGCACCACACAACCTCTTCTCCGAAGAAAACATTCAAATCCGCACTGTCACCCGGTAAAGATATGGAGGCGGTCTTCTCGGACTCTGTAGAGGTTATTCCGTTTGATTTCCTCCCTCATGATGCAATGATAAACTCTGAAGTGTTTTGTGATAGTTCAGGAAATCGAACAAACGGGTACAGCATTTTCGTTACCACAATAAGCAAACGATCTTCTTCCTCTCCTTGCCAACCCAAGGCTTCAAATCAGTCTGTGCAGCTGAGAGGAGTTCATGAAACTTCATTGAACTGTTCTTCCTCAACCCCCCCTACAATCAGGATCTCTCAGCTTCCAACTTTCGTTTGGCCCAATGAAGGATGCCCTCTGCCGAAAGCAGTATGTGGATGATGGGGAAGATATTGATGCAGCTAGACATTGCCTCCGACCTCGAAAAGTGGTGTGGTACCATGCAGGTCAACGGGTCTTCCAATCAAGGAGACCTAAGATCGTTGCACTGAAAGGAGATTAATTTGAAAAATAGAGTTTTGTGGCCGAAGAACTGGAGAATAATATCACCAACTGCGACTTAGTCGCGTATACAAACAGTGATCCAATACTGTCACAATCTGATAAAAACACATTAGGTAACATACATGTAGTAGACTTTTAAAATTGATAACTAACATAGGAATCAATTGTGATACATTAAAAGACGAATACAGTTACCCATATAAAATTATTATGTTTTTTGTGTAAATGATGAGTAAATCTAAGCCCACAGTAGCGACATCTAGGGAGGATGTAGGCAAACAGATTTCTGGTAGCTACTGTACTTCAGTAGCGAGTTGCAATAATGACTTTGTGAACTATGTGGCCTAATCTACACCTTATTTTAGATCTGTGTGACGATGCTGTGCAGATTATATTTATATGTTGACGATGCCGTTATGATCTTATCCCTTTAGGACATCGTGTAAAAAGGTAAATTTTACCGTATTTTATCTGTACATTTCTCTTGTTGTATGACAGTATATTGTGATACGTGCTGCTGTATTATGTTGAAAGACACACTGCTCACTAGGTGTATATATTCATATATTGTAAATCTGAGGATGGTCGTTACGAACTGATACCGGTCATCGTCTAAAGAATTGATATTGTGATCAAAGACTGGAATAAAAAACATTTCGAGAGTGGTATGGTTTATTGGCATCCAGAATAAAAGCAGTTCGCTTTCAGAAAAAAAATGTTGCCTTTTTTAATTAACATCCCTCGTAACGCTGCCAGTTCATGACTGGATACGTGTTGAAGACACAAGTCAAGATGGTCCCAGAATAGCGGCTAGACGGTGAACTGTAGCCTGGGGTCCGTGTCCCATTACTGGTCAGCCAGCCTATCCCTCGCGTTTTCCGTTACGCGTAGTGCAATGAAGAGCAGAATCGTGGGCTCTCGTGAAGCTCGCGTAGTATGTAAGTCGGGCAAACAACCTGGTGACGGGGACGACCAAGGAGGACGACGCGCCCCACCGCGAGCACGTCAGAGTTTCGGCAGTGAGAGCCCCATGGAGCACCACTCGCCGCTGGTGGCAAAGTGCGCATCGAAAATGTCGCGACTACTGGCTCCTCTTCAGCGGGAGCCGGCTTCATAAATATTCAGCGTCCTTCAACTCCGCGCTAGGCAGACAATCCCTCGCTCTGATCGCTTTCGTCACGTCCACAGGCACACTGATGAAAATCACGGATAAGCCCCCTAAATGGAAAACCTTAGCTCAATCTTCCCTCAGCTTTTATTGCAGCAGCTGGTAACTATCATCGAATTAAACTACAGTCAAATACATCAAGATGTATTAATAACCACTCAGTATTGGCAATGCACCACTTCTAATAAGAAACTGAACTGTCCTCAGGTATTATCCATTTTCTTTTAAATCTAAATCCAAATGATTCAGACAATCTAAATGACTGAGATAAGATAGAACTACTGACAGCCTTGGGAGAGCCAGTCCTGACGACACTCTACCATCTGGTGCGCAAGACGTATGAGACAGGCAAAATAACCTCAGACTTCAAGAAGAATATAATAATTCCAATTCCAAAGAAAGCAGGTGTTGACAGATGTGAAAATTACCGAACTATCAGTTTAATAAGCCATGGCTGCAAGATACTGACGCGAATTCTTTACAGACGAATGGAAAGACTAGTAGAAGCCAACCTCGGGGAAGACCTGTTTGGATTCCGTAGAAATATTGGAACATGTGAGGCAATACTGACCCTACGACTTATCTTAGAAGCTAGATTAAGGAAAGGCAAACCTAGGTGTCTAGCATTTGTAGCTTTTGACAATGTTTACTGGAATACTCTCTTTCAAATTCTGAAGGTGGCAAGGGTAAAATACAGGAGGCTAAAGGCTATTTATAATTTATACAGAAACCACATCGCAGTTATAAGAGTCGAGGCACATGAAAGGGAAGCAGTGGTTGGGAAGGGCGTGAGACAGGGTTGAAGCCTCTCCCCGATGTTATTCAATCTGTATACTGAGCAAGCAGTGAAGGAAACAAAAGAAAAATTCGGAGTAGGTATTAAAATCCATGGAGAAGAAATAAAAACTTTGAGGTTCGCCGATGACATTGTAATTCTGTGACAGACAGCAAAGGAATTGGAAGAGAAGTTGAACGGAATGGACAGTGTCTTGAAAGGAGGATATAAGATGAACATCAACAAAAGTAAAACGAGGATAATGGAATGTAGTCGAATTAAGTCGGATGATGCTGTGGGAATTACATTAGGAAATTAGACACTTAAAGTAGTAAAGGAGTTTTGCTATTTGGGGAGCAAAATAACTTATCATGGCCGAAGTAGAGAGGATATAAAATGTAGACTGGCAATGGCAAGGAAAGCTTTTCTGAAGAAGAGAAATTTGTTAACATCGAGTATAGATTTAAGTGTCAGGAAGTCGTTTCTGAAAGTATTTGTGTGGAGTGTAGCCATGTATGGAAGTGAAACATGGACGATAAATAGTTTGGACAAGAAGAGAATAGAAGCCTTCGAAATGTGGTGGTACAGAAGAATGCTCAAGATTAGATGGGTAGATCACATTACTAATGAGGAGGTACTGAATAGGATTGGGGAGAAGAGAAGTTTGTGGCACAACTTGACTAGAAGAAGGGATCGGTTGGTAGGACATGTTCTGAGGCATCAAGGGATCACCAATTTAGTACTGGAGGGCAGCATGGAGGGTAAAAATCGTAGAAGGAGATCAAGAGATGAATACACTAAGCAGATTCAGAAGGATGTACGTTGCAGTAGGTACTGGGAGATGAATAAGCTAGCACAGGATATAGTAGCATGGAGCTGCATCAAACCAGTCTCAGGACTGAAGACCACAAAAACAACAACAAGATTTCTGTATGGTGCGAAAAGTAGCAGTTGACCCTGAATAAGATAAAGTGTGAAGTTATTCACATGAGTACTAAAAGAAATCAGCTAAATTTCGATTACGCGATAAGTCACACAAATATGAAGGCTGTAAATTCAACTAAATACTTTGGGATTACAGTTACAAATAACCTATATTTGAAGGATCACATAGATAATATTGTGGATAGAGCAAACCAAAGACTGCGATTTATTGGCAGAACACTTAGAAGCTGCAACAGGTCTACTGAAGAGACTGCTTACACTACGCTTGTCCGCCCTATTCTGGAGTATTGCTGTACGGTGTGGGATCCGCATCAGGTGGGACTGAAGGAAGGGCAGCTCGTTTTGTATTATCGTTAAATATGGGAGATAGTGTCACAGACATGATACGTGGAGTGTCAATTATTAAAACAAAGGCGTTTCCCGTTGCAACGGGATCTTCTCATGAAATTTCAATCACCAGTTTTCTCCTCCGATTGCGAAAACATTCTTTTGGCACCGACCTACATAGGGAAAAATGATCATCACAATAAAATAAGAGAAATCAGTGCTAGCACAGAAAAACTGAAGTGCTCGTGTTTCCCGCGTGCCATTCGAGAGTGGAACGGTAGAGAGATAGCTTGAAGGTGGTTCATTGAACCGTCTGCCAGGAATTTTATTGTGAATAGCAGAGTTATCACCTAGATGTAACTGCTCAGATGCTGCTGTCTTTCTACAAAATAATGAAGTCGTTCTGAGATAATTTACAACCACATTGACGTTAATACACCACAAACCATCGTGAATTGTGTTTACTGTATATAAAGCTCGTACAGCTTTCCGCCGTGACGATCAACGTTTCTCCTGTACCGTCCGTTCTGAGTTTGTTTGAACATCTATGGATCTCAATCGCTCTATGGAACTAAATCTGTGATGTTACGCGCAACTCTTCTTTTTATTTGATTGGTATAATAAAGGTGCCAGGCATATGAGAAACACTCAATGACCGGTCCAACGGCTGTATCCTTCATGTATTAATTACGTTCTCTTTGAATTCGTCTACCGAATCCTAGCGGTTTTAAAGACCGCAATCGCTTTTGGCTATTAAAATTATTTATTTACAGTATAAAACATATAACAGGTGAAGGCGGAGATTGGAGTGTTTTCTGATTTTAGACCACATTCAAGAAAGACTGCTTATTTTCGGGTAAGACTCGCGCGCTGAGAGTTCCATACAATCTTAATTATGTATGTAGGCAGTTCACCCATTCCCGGAATCCGGGATCTCTACGATTTTTGCTTGCTATCTACAATGATACCGGCAAGATATCGATCCCAGGGTTTCCAAGACTTTCGAGAAAGTTTTAATTTAAATTCTGAAATTGGGTGACAAATACAAAATAACTCTTTTGTGTGACATAATTGTAAATTAACAATTTTCATTTTTTTTTTTTCTTTTGGTTGTAGTGTGAAGCCTTGCTTAGTGGCAATCTTCATGATTCTAGGTCAACGGGAAGTAACTTGTAGGTTTGACTGAGTGAGTTAGCGACTATCAAAATACAGTGACAGTTATTGAATTATATGAAATGAAATCATCGTACATCTGAACGGTTAGCGTTAGGACGATCAAACAGTTCGGTGGCGGCAGGAAAATGATGGGAATTATTATTCGCTATATGGCTTGGCTTAACGACGAAGCCCGCTTTCATCTGGATGGGTTCGCCAAAAAGCAAAATTGGTGCATCTGGGTACTGAGAACCCGCTTTTCGCAATCGAGAAGTCTCTTCGCCCTCAATGGGTGGTTGTGTGGCATGCAATGTCCAGTCGCGGAATAAGCGGTGCGATTTTCCTTGGCAGCACGGTAACGAACGGTACGTGAAGGTTTGGGAAGATGATTTCATCCCCATTGTCCAAAGTGACCCTGATTTCGACAAGACGTGATTCATGCAAGATCCCATCGATGCTGGAGTGTGTTTTATGTCCTGGACGAAAACTTTGGGGACTGCATTCTGGCTATGGGGTACACAGACGCCACTGGCATGGGCTTCGATTGGCCACCATATTCTCCTTTTTGTGGGGCTATATTAAAGACTAGGTGTACAGCAATAACCCCAAAACCATTACAGAACTGAGGAGATCATCGACAGCATCGAGCCGGCCGAAGTGGCCGTGCGGTTAAAGGCGCTGCAGTCTGGAACCGCAAGACCGCTACGGTCGCAGTTTCGAATCCTGCCTCGGGCATGGATGTGTGTGATGTCCTTAGGTTAGTTAGGTTTAAGTAGTTCTAAGTTCTAGGGGACTGATGACCTCAGCAGTTGAGTCCCATAGTGCTCAGAGCCATTTGAACCATTTGACAGCATCGATGTTCCGACACTTCTGCGGGTCGTGCAGAATTTTGCTATTCGCCTGCGCCACATCATCGCCAAGGATAGTAGGCATATCGAGCATGTCATAACCTAAATCCGAATATCTATAATGACATTTACACGCTGAATAAAGTGTGTCCACGCCTTAGTTTGTAACTAATTTACTTTTTTTCATATAGTTCAATAACTACCATCTTTTATGTGACATAAGTGACCGTATCTTTCGATTACACTGATTTACAAGCTTCACTTATCCTCATCGCGAAGGTACTGTAGACCATAGTATGTGACATAAATTTCGACTTGGTACGTCTACACGTTCTCAGACAAAGGGTTTTCAACAGTCGGACAGATATACACACAATCAATCGATGATATAAGGACTCATATTTTACAGATTGGTATACGGACAGTAAAAATTAAATAGAATCTCCATCTGGGATCTGCCCTTCTTCTAACCGGTTTTATTCGGCTGTTTACCGTAAACCACATCAGAAGCCTGCCTTTAAGTATTTTACAGTTGCCTTTATTTTCACAATTAGGAGCTACAACATGCTACTTTTTCTCACATCCCTGTCGAAAACACGCAAAGGAAGTACCAATAGACGTATGTGAATAATGGCTAGAATGTGTCTTAGTTGCAGCGTCTTCACTGTCTTCACTATAAATCATGTGTGGCGTGCAGTTGGACCGAGGATTGTGCGAGCGTAGGCTTCCAATAAATACCATCTTTATTAAACAATAGATTAAAACACACTAGCGCAAAAGAAAATTAAAGATGATGATTTCAGGAAACTTCTGATACCAGAAATAAAACTGCACTTTGGCCATGGAGAAAAATAATAATTTTTAATTCAAGTGGGCAAAAGTAATAACAGAACGTATTGCAAAGCACATCCTCACATCATTTAGATAAAGTAATCGTGCTTGGCGCGTAAAGGAAGGCACGGTCTGCTTGGCACATAACAGAACCGTGCATGTCTTTAATATTCACAGTTGCCGTAGCAATATTACTCTGATTTACTGCGTTGACGTGTTCTAAGCGAAGTTGTAATGATATAAATAACGACTTAGTAATTTCAGTTGGTGAACTTACTGGAAGCCCTTATTACATTCGGACAAATATAAGATAATGACGGTGAACAATAGAAATGATCCGATACTGTGGAAGTTATAAGCAGCCTGTTGTACCCTTCAAATATTTTTGTTCTAGTCTTCGCCCCTAACACTGATTTACTGCTGCCGACAGCAGTCAATTAGAAGAAATTTTCCTCGTAAGTCATGTAGTCTACAATTACTTGAGACTGTTTACTTTATTCAAGCCGTAGTATCGATTTGTTACTTTTACCCAGTACAAATGGTTCAAATGGCTCTGAGCACTATGGGACTCAACTGCTGAGGTCATCAGTCGCCTAGAACTTAGAATCAATTAAACCTAATTAACCTAAGGACATCACACACATCCATGCCCGAGGCAAGATTCGAACCTGCGACCGTAGCGGTCGCTCCGTTCCAGACTGTAGCGCCTAGAACCGCACGGCCGCTCCGGCAGGCTTATGTTTCTTGTTAGGGTTGTAAGAGGATAGTGCACTTTCACGAAAGCATGTACAAGTTTGTAGTTCGCAATGTTGTGAAATGCTGCTCAGGTGTTTGTGATCCCTGCGACGTAGGCCTGACGATTTACGATAGAGGGGCATGTGCCCAACAAACCGCTCTACCGGTCGTTGGCAGTTTCAATGACAGAACTTGTACCCAAGTGTACTGAAAATAATCGGGCAATCAAACCGGACACGTTGGAAGAAGGGTGAGTTGTCCATCAGAAGAGCATTACTTAAGATAAACTTAGCGACCGTTCTATTTCTTCCTTTGTGTACCTCACACATGAGTCGTGTAAATAAGATACAGCGGATGCGGCAGCCATATAGACATTTCGCTTTTCTGTGTCTCCATTCGCATATGTAATAACACTGGGAGTGGCAAACACAGGTTCAAAGAACGGTATACAATGCTTTTTAAAGTGCATCGCGGTAGATATCATTTGACGTGGACAATGTTATTCATACTTCTTACTGTGCACTTGTTTTATTTTTGGAGTTAATTACATCCGTCATAAACATAAAAGTTTCTCTTTTGAACGAAACGTAAAGATACGACTACTGTTAACGTGTCATGCATTGTTCATCAGCGTAGGTAGTTTTGCCGTCTTTTGGGAACAAATTGTGCACAGCAGAGCCTTCTTGCAGGCAGCTGCAAACCGAGAGAAGATCCAAATCATCACTTTAATCTCAATACCATTCTATTCGGCGTAGAACCTTTCTTCACGTTAGCCCTTTACGGCACCATTCCATTTGTTACCCGACTGAGGAGTGGTGGTGGAGGTGTAGGAAAGGGAACAGTAAATATAAGGTCTCCCCTTAGCTTGAAAGAGTGCTCCGCCGTTTGTCCCATCCAAAATTTAACTCAATGTTTCTGATGAATCAGGAAGTGAAATTTCTGATGTTGTGTGCAGGAATCTCTTCCGACTTCTACTTTGTATTGTGCGGCGAGGTCGTGAGGTCATGGGGAGTGGAATAGGTTCTTCTTTACCTTCCTACGTTTCCTGCCTCTCCTTTCTTGTCTGCTGTTGTTCCTGTAACGTCTAGGGGTGCTACCCTTGTAAGTGAAAAATTTTTCTAATACCAGTCGATTTTAAGTAACATGAAATGGTCTCTTCTGTCTCATGGAGTTCAACATTAATATGACAAACACAGGTTACTGGAGCAGCGTACTGTACAACCAACATATTCTACGCGAAAGTTGATCTGCTTAGGACACTACGATGTGCTCTCCGTTTACTTTTTGTGAGAGCCCTTATCGTACTGCTCATGGAGGAGGAGGGGGGGGGGAAGAGGGGGCAGGTAAAATTTCTGCTTGACAACTTGCCAGGACTATTAACCTGCATAGTTATCAGTAGCTTTTGTCAAGCTTGTGAAAGATATCAGCAACAGAATTACTACGTGCAGAGGTTCAGTCATATTTAGGCATTCTTACGTGGTCGTTGTCATAAATAAACTTATAAAAATGGGGTACAGTATGAATCAGTAGTGTGAGGCAGGTGTTGTTATAAGGCCGTTCTGAAGAGAAATGACTCCGAATTTTTTATTTGGAAACTATTACTTTTTTTTTCAAATAAAACGAACGTTTCTAAAATTCTACAGCTTCATTCTTTATGTCTACATCTATTTCTCAACATAGTTACACTAGCGAAGAACGCCATTTCTCCCAGCGACAGAACAGTTTCTTGATATCATCACTGTAGAGTGGCTGACTTTGTTAACAGTCATAGCCTCACCTCTGTCTGCGCGCTTGATCACTGCAAAGTGAAGTCCTCGAAGGCGTTCACTGGACTTTGGAAACGGATGAAAATCGAATAAGGTCACGCCGAGCTGTATGGAGAATGACTATAGTTGCAATCACGAACGATGGCTGTCGAGTTTCGGCTAGTTCTACGCATCTACGTCACGCATTCTCCGGCAACCAATGAGGGTTCGGTAGCGTTCTCAGCGCTCTGCTGTGAACATCGTAGCCAATGCGAGCGTTAAACGTGATAGAGGCGAGTGATTTAGTGAATTTTTATTCCATTGGCTGCCAGTTGTCACCGCTGATTGTGGTGGTAAGTGACAAATTATGCACAAACAAGCGAGAGGCATAATTTGCAGTATAGACGCTTTCTTTGAGTGCAGATCACTGCATTCCCTGCCCGTGTCTCGAGGGTTGGATTATAGTGAGAGTGAAGGCAAGGCGTCGGGTTGTTGTTGATGTCGCAAGCACTCTCGTGTGGTCTGAAACTGTCGTGCTGAAGGCGAGAGTGCTGCATGCGCGGACGAACTCTTCGAATTCGAAACTCGATTAACAGCTAAAAACACCGACGTACGCTGCGCAACGGAATTAAAGGATCACCTTTTCGGAACCCCGTAATTGTCTTCCACTGCTGCACAGAGGCCTGAAATTTAGCTCAGTTTCGCCTAAAACCTTCCCCTGTACTGGTGCAAAAGTATAGCGCCCTGATTCCCGCCATGGAAGACAATTATGAGGTTTCGAAAAAGTGATACCCTAATTCTGTTACGCAGCATAGTTACTTTCAAACGCGGTCATGTTACACCCAACAATTCGGAGCGCTCTAGCGACAGCGGGGTGCGAATATGTAGACATGAAAATTAAAGATATTTATAATGTTCATAACTTAATTTTGCGACCACAACTGCTGAGGTGTGTGCTGGTGCACTGTCTTGATGGAAAAGGATTTTTTTGCGATCCAAATGCCGGCGTTTCTCTTGCAGCTCGGTTTTCAAACGGTCCAATAACGATGGATAATATTCGCCTGTAATTGTTTTACCCTTTACCAGATAGTGAATGAGGATTAGCCCTTGCGAATCCCAAAAGACAGTTGCCATAACCTTTCCGGCCGAAAGAATGGTCTTCATCTATTTTGGTGTAGATTCTCCCTTGGTAACCCATTGTTTAGATTATTGTTTGGTCTCAGAAGTATAGTAATGTACCCATGTTTCATTCACATTGACGAAACGACGCCTAAAGTCCTGCGGATTCTTCCTGAACAGCTGCAAACCATTCTTGTAACACTTCACACGATTCCGTTTTTAGTCAAGCGCGAGCAATCGCGGAACCCATCTTGCGGATTTCTTTCTCATGTCCAAATCCGTATGCAAAATATTATGTACCCGTTCATTCGAGATGCCCACAGCACTAGCAATATCACGCACCTTAACTCTTCTGTCATCCATCACCATATCATGGATATTATCAATGATATCTGGAGTCGTAACCTCCACAGAGCGTCCAGAACGTTCAGCTTCACTTGTGCCCATATGGCCACTCCAAAAATTTTGTAACCACTTATAATCTGTTCTGATCAAAGGTGCAGAGTCACCGTAATGTCTATAAGCTTCTCTTTAGTGTCCTTAGGCGTTTGCCCTTTCATAAAGTAATGTTTAATAACCACACGAAATTCTTTTTCGTCCATTGTTTGACAATCACTCGACTTCCTTGATTCACACGAATGTCAAACACAGAGAAATAGACCAATACGGCTGAAACGTGGTGTGCGTTCTTTCTAAAGATGCTACTAACCAAACATGACCTCGATACGTGACGGTGGTGCCATTTTTCGGACTTTGCACAGACGCGCCTCGTACTTCGTTGCATTTATTACCTTACAAAGGTATAGCAGAGCAATTGTGCAGCTCTGATACAGCTGTTATGTCAAATTTTATAAGGCAAGTTGTACAATCTGACCAAAAATTTTGACATAATTGTTACCGTGTAAATTTGCAAGTCTACTTTTATTAGCATTAATTATTTATGATGATCCAAACCTTTTTATCTATGTTATGCAGAGACGTTAAAACATAACTAGTCTATCAGTAAACAAATACTAATGTAAAATCTGGTAAACGAAATCATTCGTCGTATTATTAGCATTACTGGAAAATCTAAAATATTGACTGTTCAACTAAATCAGTAATCACTGTATCACGACCCCTCTGGAACGTTTGAGGCTTCAATCATGAGATCTTAGGACTGTTGAGTTCAAAACGTGATGACGGGTTGAATACAACCACTTCTAATGTTGCCAGGACATTAATAATACGCACGGTCAATTGATAATAGTAATGGAACAGTCTATGAGTTACAGTTGATATTCCAACAGTGAGAATGCGTAGTTGGATTGATTCTGTAAGCTGCCTCTTGTATTAATACGTGATTTTCTGCATGTAATGTAGAATTAGAGTTAGAATTGAATGTATTAGATATCTGCTTTTGTTCTTTAGGTGCAGAGCCTCGAATATGGTCTGATGTTGGACCGATATCGTTTGTCTTCAAGTAAAAAACAGTGGTACAAATGTGTATTTTAAAAGTCAGTTATTAACCTCCCTATAAGCTGGTCAACACCACCTACACAAATATTTCCAATTAACTTAACATTACCTATGTACATGAAGAAAATAAGGAGATAATCGGGCCTCAACCTGTGATCTGACGGTAACATTGACGGTAATAATCACAATAAAATTTCGAGAGTATCGGTACACTTATCAGTGATTGTGGTTTGTTCATTACCTTGTCCTAGAAACTTTTCGCGACGAGTGAGAACGCTATTTTGAAGATTTCCTCCTCTCTTTGCAGTTTACAGCGTGGTCTCGCCTTGATTACGACACGACTTAGGCGATGATATTTAATAACGACCACCATTTGAAAAAGTAAGTTTCTTTATTGCAATTTCATTTTACGTTCTGAGATGAAAAGAACAATACACCAGCTCCCACATTCTTTTCCAGGATGGACTGCCTGCCTTGCAAAGAATTTTTCTTTGCGTCTTCAGGCGAGGTAACAGCTTTTATTTATTCCGAAACGGAGGGAAAAACTAACCAGATGGCTCCATTACATTCAGCCTCCACTGGCTGCCTGATAGTTCAGCTTCTATTGCTCACCAGTAACCACCTGAGTAATGCAAACTCCTCCGCAAGAAATCTCGACGAAGACTCATTTCTCAGAGGCTGTTTCTCGAAAGAAGATACCTCCCGTTGTCTCATTACGCGTTTAATGCCACGGGCGACTGACTCCGAAAATATGTCACGATTCGGAGAGAAAACGAGGTAAGCGGGTGAGTGAGGCGACGCCTTGTGGCGAGAAGAATGGGATGGCCGCCTCATTGTTTGCAGGCAAGGACACACGGCCCACGCCGGAGGCGGATCCCTGCACCTGGGGGACTCGCCCTCTGCTCACGCAGACTCTGCCGGCGTCCTCGAGATTCCCCTGCGAGCGCTGCAGTCCGTCACTGCCGCTGCGACGTGGGCGGAAGTACAACCGCTGTTATCAGCACCAACAGGATTTCTATTGTACCATCACGTAGATGCCGTATTTGATATCCAATGATACACAAGGAAAGCGTTTCTGCAGAAGAGAAATTTGCTAACATATATTTAAGTTTCAGGAAGTCTTTTCCGAAAGTATTTGTATGGAGTGTGGCTGTGTATGGAAGCGAAACATGGACGATGAATAGTTTAGTCAAGAAAAGAATAGAAGCTTTCGAAAAGTGGTGCTACAGAAGAATGCTGAACATTAGATGGCTAGATCACGTAACGAATGAGGAGGTGCTGAACAGAATTGGGGAGGAGAGGAATTTGTGGCACAACCTGACTAAAAGAAGGGATCGGTTGACAGGACACGTTCTGAGGCATCAAGGGGTCACCAACTTAGTATTGGAGGGGAGGGTGGAGGGTAAAAATCGCAGAGGGAGGCCAAGAGATGAACACACTAAGCCGATAGGATAACAGGCAAATTAAATCAAAAAATACAAAACTGCACGGGAAGTGAACAGGCTACAGGCTCACAAGACCTTGCACAACAACGCAGAAAAACTCGTCTCACAACTGCCAAATACAGGACAAAACAGAGTAAGATACTACACAAAAAACAATAATGGCACATACTCACCTACTGCGATAACCTTGAATAGGCGACATTTCAGAGAAACAACGATTTTAAGGAGGATATAGAACAAACAACGCAGCACAGAAAAATTCAGAGTATGAAAAATTTACAGACAAATTCAACAGTCAAAGAATATACAAACTTACAGTCAAGTGTTGTCAGTCGATATAAGTGTTGTCAGTCGATATACAGAAGGCAAACGTACGTGAACTTTAGAACAAGATATTTGTAACAACTCATAGCCCTAAAACGGAACATTCGCTGAGCCTTATAGGCGTTCAATACTAAAAGCCAGTCACAGCCTACTCTATAAATTTACAGTATAAGAAAATTTATACACAGAAGGCATGAGCAGAAGGGATGATATGACGGACAGGGCGAGCAACAATCTGCAGCTGCTTACTGATGATGGTTTGCTGTACCGCAAGCTCTCGTCTTTCTGTGATTGTAAGAGGTTACTAGATTACTTAGACAAAATTGCTAGAGGATGTGATGAATGGTGGTTTCCTTTAAATGGAGGAAAATGTAAGTTAATACAAATGAGGAGGAAAATCAATTCTGTAATATTCGAATTCGGTATCAGTTATGTGGCTCTTAACACAATCACGTTGATTGACTATTTACGCGTAACACTGCAAAGTACGTAAGGACTGTGGTAGGGAATGCAAGTGGCTATTTCGGTTTATTGGGAGAATACAAGAAGGTATAAAGGAGAGGGCATAGAGGACACTTGTGCAACCAGTTGATGGGTACTGTTCGAGTGTTCTTGATGTGCAAGAGGTCAGATTAAAGGAAGACATCGAAGCAAGTCAGAGGGAGGCTGCTAGATTTGTTCAAATCAAAAGGCTCCAAGCACTATGGGACTTAACATCTGAGGTCATCAGTCCCCTAGACTTATAACTACTTAAACCTAACTAACCTAAGGACATCAGATACATCCATGCCCGAGGCAGGATTCGAACCTGCGACCGTAGCAGCAGCGCGGTTCCGGACTGAAGCCCCTAGAAACCCTCGGTCACAGCGGCCGGGCGCTAGATTTGTTACCGGTGATGCTGATCAACACGCGACTCCTACGGAGATGTTTCGTGGACTCAAATGGGAATTCCAGGAGGAGAGTTGACGATTTTAAGAGGAATACTATAGAGAAAATTAAGAGAATCTGCATTGTCGACTGACTGCAGAACGATTCCACTGCCGCTGATTTACGTACATTCCGCGTACGAATTATGAAGACAAGAGAAATCAGGGCTTGTGCGAAGCATATAGACAGTCGTTTTTCCCTCGCTCTTTTTGAGAGTCGATCAGTTAAGGCAATGACTTGTAGTGGTACATGGTACCCTCTGGCACACACCATACACTGGCTTGCGCAGTATGTATGTAGATCTAGCATATAAACATGTACACTGCAGCATGTGGTGGCACACCGTTTATCACATTAAAGGAGCTGCACTAAATATCCAAAACCAACAGTGAACAAACACACACACACACGCGCGCGCGCGCACAGACACACACACACACACACACACACACACATGCTCGGATGAAAGCAAGTAAGCGCACGAGCAAAGAAAAAAGTGAACATTATCAAGGACTAGATGTACACCAGCAATAAAACATTGTTTTTTGTAAAGTGGTAATGTGAAACTAGCGTGTGAAGTTCCAGAAAATCATTTGTTTTGTTTGTGTGTGCATTTCCACAAAAGATGAAAATGCAGTTGAGAACAGATATTTCGAAACTGACCGAAAGTGGTCATTAGATAGAGACGCGTACTATTTTCGGGAGACAAAATTATGTTTACAGACAAACTGTTTCGTTAAATCGCCTACCAAACTTGCAGTAACAGCATTTAACTGCAGACGAAAAGCTGGCAATATACTGTAATGTAAAGAGAGTCCTACGTAACGCAACACTGTAAAAAAATTAAGCTACTGACGACAGACAAAAACTGTATTAGGTCTTGATCCAGGACGGCCTCTGTTAGGGTCCCACTGGTGCCATTTGTGCGCGTGCTCCATCGACTTTGGCCCTCGTCGTATCATCTTTGCCGGGTTATATGATCCCTCTGGGGCAGTGTGGTAGCGAGTGGTGTGTCGTACACGCAGCTGGAGATGTGTGGCTGAGTTCCTGACGAATGCACGACCTAACACCGTTGACCGTTGGGCTTTGCGGGCCCGCGTTTTCCTGCAGCGTTGATCGTTGCTACCGGCGATTTTAGTGGGCAAGGAGCGGCTCTCGTCGCTTGCAACCTGGTTACGACGTGCGTTAGTCAGTTGTGGTGTGCCAAATACGCCGAGATGTACTGTCCAACTTGTCAGTAGCCACGAGCAGCAGGGCAGTATTATCCAGTACCTACCTGGAGCTCTGAAGCTATCAGCCTCCTTGGCATTTGTTTAGAATTATCTGTGATGACTGTTTAGTAAGTACTATACTTAAAGATTGTTAGATCTACCTGTTGTGAGTTGGTGAGGAATCGAGCTTCTTTATGCCTTTCGGTGAACCTTTTGGGGCCGTAGGTCTCAATCTGGAGCTTTGTGTATGCGTCAAGCTAGTATTTGGCGATGTTAATTTTGTACTTGAAATCATGATTGTTTTTATCGAATATTTAATACTACTGACTATAATTTGTCTTTGTTGTAGATCTCATGGCCATTCCTGGAACGAGTTATTGAATTTGGCCTGTAACTAAAGCCGTATGCGCTTGGCCTAAATGTACGCGCGTATGTGTCACGTGTGTATATGTTCTTGTATTTGCACACGCTGTGCCGAACGAGGTGGCCGAGCGGTTCTAGGTGCTACAGTCTGGTACCGCGAGACCACTGCCTCGGGCATGGATGTGTGCGATGTCCTTAGGTTAGTTAGGTTTAAGTAGTTCTAAGTTCTAGGGGACTGATGACCTCAGAAGTTAAGTCCCATAGTGCTCAGAGCCATTTGAACCATTTTTTGCACAAGCTCTTATTCCGTGTTGAGGATCCCTTCGGGCTGTAGTTATACAGTTTAAACGGTCAATCTGCCATTTACAGTGTCTATTAGCCCCTAAGAGGCTCCAGTAAAAGTGTACCTTGATTTTTTAAATCTTGGTGCCGCGCGGGATTAGCCGAGCGGTCTAGGCGCTGCAGTCATGTACTGTGCGGCTGATCCCGGCGGAGGTTCGAGTCCTCCCTCGGGCATCGGTGTGTGTGTTTGTCCTTAGGACAATTTAGGTTAAATAGTGTGTAAGCTTAGGAACTGATGATCTTAGCAGTTAAGTCCCATAGATTTCACACATTTTAAATCTTGTTGGAACTTTTATGTAATTATTCTTAAAATGGACTTGTACATTGCTTTTTGCTATTGCTGGGAATGTTAACTTGTAATGATATGCCAGAAGTTTTAATAGATCAGTTTTACGTTGCCCGCAAAGTGTTACTGTGAACGTTAATTTTTGCCAAACTTGTTTTGCTGTTTGTTGTTTAGTATATGTTGACTGCCTTGCATCGGTAGCAGTTGAGACATTGCTGTTGTACTAGTTTCTGCATCGACGGCCTTCCCGTCATCGCACGAGGCCTAAGTGTTGGCAGATCACACGCGATTCAGCGGATCTCCCGTTCCAGCCTCAATGGTTCAAATGGCTCTGAGCACTATGGGACTCAACTGCTGAGGTCATTAGTCCCCTAGAACTTAGAACTAGTTAAACCTAACTAACCTAAGGACATCAAAAACATCCATGCCCGAGGCTGGATTCGAACCTGCGACCGTAGCGGTCTTGCGGTTCCAGACTGCAGCGCCTTTAACCGCACGGCCACTTCGGCCGGCGTTCCAGCCTCAAGTTGAGTTGTTTGTTGTTATTCTTCTGGTATCATGCCACGGCGGAGATGTCGCCAGATTAGGGAGTAACTGACTCACTACTTCTGTTATTCTAAGGCCCTTGTGGACGTGTGATGAAAGTCTTTGGTCAAACTGAACACCGAGTTTCTTCTTTTCTTTAAAAATTAAGGGTTTAACTGTCATTATAATTTTAGGGGCCAGGTAGTTTATTTAAAACCTAACGTTATTTATGTGAAACAGGCTCGTGGCCAATCAGAGAAGTACTACTGTTGCTTCGGTTTTACACGTGGGTAGCCTTTGGGCAGCTCGGTCGTATCTTGTCTATATGTGAGCAGAATAATCAGTGGAGAGGTGCGAATTTCAATATTTTTTTATTTATTTATTTATATTCAACTCCTGCTGTGGGATCTAGTTGTGAGGAAAGAGTGCTGCTGCAAGTTTATTTAAGTGACTGTCTATAGTCGGGCCACTATTGTGTTGCACAGTTGACATTTTTGAGTACTACTAGTAGCTTTATGTATAATTCAGATGTCCTTATACATTGTGAATTTAATTTAAATAATCTTACCTGTTTGTATGTATTTCCCAAGAATCTTCGTTGCTGTCAGTTGACTCATGATAGAATTGTTATTAAATAAAATATTTGTAAGGGAATGATAAATGCCGCCTCGTTTTGGGCCACCTTTCCACGCGTTTTCCTTAAATTAATCCCGATCGTTTTTCTTGGTCTCAGATCTAATTTCGTTAGAGTAATTATTAGTTAATCCAGTTTACATTTTAAAGAACGATAAAAGTACCAACTGACGACGGTACAAAGGTACTGAAACATATTTGGGCATTTAAACAGAAAGGAAACATTTGTTCGCATAACAGACAGACCTGTAGTCTAGTGAGAGAGCTACGTGGTGGCATCATTATACAGTCTTGTTGATGTATCAAACAACAATCTTTGAGCAGAACACGAGGGTCGCTCTGAACGTAAAAGACTTCTGTTTCATTAGACATTTTTGCTCAAGTTAATGAAAGAAAACGTATTTAATTTTTTCATGTGTTAGTTATTTTGGTATGTAGACACAATGAATTTAAATTTGTGTCATAGCGCTCCAAAACATTCCTTTTGCTAAGTTGCTGCCAAGCTGTTAAATCGCTGTCATTTACTTAATGCTTTCCACCCAAAAACATCTTTTAGTTTGGAAAGAGATGATAATCATTCTGAGTCGAGTGCTGGATGTAAGGTAGATTTGAAAAACTTTCTAGTTAAACTGTTGAAATAAATACTTCGACGTAACAGTACGTGGCTTTGCGTTATCGCGAAGATGCACAGTGGCACCGGACGGCAATCCAGGCCGTTTGTTTCGAACAGTACGACGTAAGCAATGAAGGGTCTGACCGTAGCTCGTTGCATGTACGGTCTCTCGCCGACGCAAAAAGTCGATGAGTAGGGCGTCGTTTCGAGCCCCAGAACAATCTTTTTCGTGCACAGAATTCCGCTACTTTGGTTTTGTTGGGGATCGTGAATGGTGTCGTTCTACTGACTGGCGTTTTGTTTCTGGACTTTATGCGAAACCCATCTCCCTCCAACGGTAACAATGTGGTTCAATCGCACCTTACTTCATCACATCGAGTGAAGAAGATCAACATTTTCTTTTATGTTCATCTGTAATTTTCGAGGAACCTATCTGGCACACGCGTGTCTACAGCCCGAATCATTATCAACAGTTCGATAAAGAACTGATCGTCAGTAATAAGCAAAGCAGTAACTCAGTCTATCGACATTTAAACGTCTATATTGCTAATTTCTTCCCTCAATTCGTGAGATCGTCAGTCATTGCTGAATTTCGACTTGATCAATTATCTTCATGCATATTCGTTCGTCTCCCATTAATTGTGGGGCATCATTTCGAACTGATGCTACATTCAGCACATTTCCGTTATCTGTCTGCAAATTTCGACAGGTTGACTTTTTCAGCATTCAGAAACCGTACTACACAGGAACCTAACACTTGGCGGTAGCGTTATATTAGCCGCGAATTATTAAAATAATTTGTTAATGGCTTTTGAGCACCACCCAAACACCCAGCTTCAGACCATAAGAACAACAATTATATGTACATACAGTGAAACTGAGTTTAAGTAAACAATATAAGTAAATTAACATATTTACTACATCATTAGGTAAATAACTCTTTCTTCCTGTATGCTTTTTTGACGTCTGTTATAAAATCGTGTAGGAGCTTATACACCGTTTTTTGTGTCTTCTGTTAGTGAAATAATTTTAATGTTTGTGTATTAGGCATTTACATATGTCATCACATGCTGTAATAGTTTCGTAGTTTCTGGAAACCTATGGTAGCCGAAGAAAATGTGGTTAACATCTTCCTCACTGCCGCATTCACATGAAGAAGATGTGATAATGTTGAGGCAGTAGGGATGTTGCTGTAATCTGCCGTGATTGAAACGAGTCGTGGCATTGTCACTATACAGTACGTAAAGGGACACGAAAATTTAACAGTCATGCGGAACTGGAATGCAGTTGTAGGGGAAGGAGTAGAAGATAAGGTTACTGGAGAATATGGGCTTGGGACAAGGAATGAGAGAGGAGGAAGGCTTTCTGTAACAAATTTCTGCTGGTAACAGCGAATCACAGGAGGAATGGCTATACTTGGAAAAGGCCTGGTGATACGGAAAAATTTCACTTAGGCTACGTGAAGGGCAAGCAGAGATTCCGACATCAGGTATTGGATTGTAAAATGTATCCAGGAGCAGGTATAGACTCGGATCACAATGTAACAGTGATGAAGGGTAGGCTGATGTTCAAGAGATTAGTCAGGAAGAATTAAGACACAAAGAATTGGGATACGGAACTACTAAGGAATGACGAGACACGCTTGAAGTTCTTTAAGGCTATAGGTGCAGGTATAAGGTATAGCTCAGTAGGTAGTAAAGTTGAAGAGGAATGGACATCTCTAAAAAGGGCAGTCACAGAAGTTGGAAAGAGAAACATAGGTACGAATAATGTGAGTGTGAAGAAATCATAATTAACAGAACAAATGCTTCAGTTGATCGATGAAAGAAAACAGTGTAAAAATGTTCAAGGAAGTTCAGGAATAAGGAAATAAAAGTCACTGACAAATGAAATAAATAGGAAGTACAAGGAAGCCAAGACCAAATGGCTTCATGACAAATGAGAAGAAATCGATATAGAAATGATTGTCAGAAGGACTGACAAAGCATATAGGAAAGTCAAAACAACCTTCGGTGACATTAAAAGCAACGGTGGTAACATTAAGAGTGCAACGGGAATTCCTCTGTTAAACGCAGAGGAGAGAGCAGATAAGTGGGAAGAGTACAATGAAATCCTCTATGAGGGAAAATATTTGTCTGCTGTGATAGAAGAAGAAACAGGTGTCGATTTAGAAGAGGTAGGGGATGCAGTATTAGAATCAGAATTTGAGAGAGCTTTGGAGGACTATAGGTCAAATAAGGCAGAATGGATAGATAACATTCCATCAGAATTTCTCAAATCCTTGGGTGCAGTCGCAACAAAACGCATTTGTGGCAAACGTAAAATCGAATATTGCATCATTAAAAGGGACAATGTTTACATTTCGGACCAATCTCGAAATCTGGATTTAATTTGGATACACACGCAGGACATACCATATCCTTTAAAAGACCATTAAAAATTAAATGTCTCGCTCAGTCGTTGAATCCGTCTACCCATAGCTACACGATACAGCCAATTCTATCTGCAATTGGTGTTTTACAATCAATCCCCTTTGCTCATAGCCCTGCAGGAAACAGGTGGTCAGTTTGGAAACATCGTTCAACAAACTATGTACAAAACCGAATATACTGTTGCATTTGCTTCAGCATCCGATAAATTGGTATCATTAAATCGTTTGCGGACGTTTACTGACCTACTGTTGGTGGACAATCTATTCTGTATTTGGATTCCTGGACAGGACAAACGGACACGAAACTTAACAACATAGACAAAGATAATGAGGCTGTAAAAATTATGACAATTCCTGCTGGAACAGCCGGCATAATCCAGCCACTTGATGTTTACACATTCAGAACTTGGAAGAATTTTCTAAAACAGCTCTCAGATGCAATGATGCTATACGGCTACGATGTAATTTGTACCTAAGGAATAATATTCCGAAAATTCAATTTTTGCTTCATAAACAGTTTTCATCTTCTTGATCTATGAACATTTTTCGGTATCCGTGGTTCAAAAGCGGATACATCACAGTAAATGCTGATAAATGTCAACCTGTTGTAAATGATTGCTTTAAAAATTGTGATATAGGCTGTAAATGTGCAATTGTGGAATAATCATATGTGCGTGGTGCACAATGTGTGTGTGTGTGTGTATCCAGCACTCCTTTGCGATGGATACAACAACGTGCCCTCATTATTACACTGACTTTTACAGATGACACAACACAACCTAAATACCATCAAGTAACAAAGTAAATGTCAAACGCAATATCCAAAACCAAACAACCAAAGAAACAAAAGAAAACAAACAACGAAGAAATAAAACAAAGGCCTCGAAAAAATAAAATGAGAATAACCTCTCTCCACGTCCACGTCGGTTATTCCTGGACTCGACAGAGAGCGAAATCTTGTTTCAGTTAAGTTCTTCAAAAGCATGTCTTTTATGGTTGCACTGTGAAATTGTAAACAACTCTATCGCCTTGTATGACAAGCATATAGCGGTATATAGGGATAATTTCAATTTATATCTGGCTACTGAAGTACAGTAGCAACCATGGAAAACATGGTTCTACATTTTTGTTATGTCTCCTACTGTTTCGACGACAAGTGCCCAAAAAGATAACAACCGCGTTTTCTTCGGGAGGTTTACACAACTTCAACAGCCGTATGAGGACGCATAAGAAAATTGTATTGGATCGGCGAGAGGCACCCGGGTAGTGTTACTTGTTAGTCTGTGGAGTAATGAGAGAATGTCATTACGTCGGATCAGTCTTGTTTACACTGTTTGACTTTTGGCAGAGTTAACGTCACAAGAGGGAAACACCTTGGGCGTTAGTTGATGATTCGGACAGCCATATCGTGGTATCCCATGGGTTTCATGATTACTCCGTAAGGACGCATTACTGCCAAGGATTACGTGACTATTTTGGGTGATCAGGTCCGCAGTATGGTTCAATGTTTGTCCGAAGTCGACTGAGCCCCTGTTCACACAGATCACATCAGTGCTCTGGAGAGACGTGAGTGTGATCGCTGTGCAACCTCATCGTCGTTACCTGAATTTGCCATTATTTTGCAAGAAGATTTCCTTGAAAACCATAAAGTGCAATAGTTTCCACATCTTTGTTGACCACTATATGTGGGGTAATGGTGCGCCGGATTTTCGTGCACGCAGTTGTAATTGAACCGTCTGAACTCAGCCATATAACTCTCATGAAGAATTTGTCGAACTGTACCATAATTTGAAGTGTTTTTATTCGCCATTTGCGGCTGTACCGTTTTCATGTAATTAGAGACGTACCACTTAGCCCAATTTAGTGCCTCGGTTGCAGCAAGCGGTTGGAAGAAAATGTCACTTTTCGACATCTTATTGCGGTGGGCTACTGGTAATTGGAATCGTGCCTCGCTCCGAGTCATTACCTGCCAGAAAGAGAGCAAAAGCTTGTAGCAAGTTTCGTGTTTCAGGCACTGCGTTTACCAGATCGTGATAAATCCCGTGCATTTTCGTATGTTTCAAAATGGGGGGAAGGGTGGGGGGAAAAAGAGGGTGTCGGATGCTAGGAGGAGGTCATATTTGCTAGACTGAACACATTTGAGTAGATTAACGTATTTTCAGTCCATGCTACAAGCTACTCTTTGTTGGAGAGGTTGGAAAGATCAGGCAACCAGTTGCAAAAAAAGGTTTATGGGAACCCTTGGCCTAGGTTTCGACTATTTTAAAACTGCCTTCTTCAGAAAGTGTAATTGACCCTAGAAATTACATTAATGGCTACAAAGATATTTTAAGCAGAAGTAGCAGATTGTATGATAACGGTGCTCATTTGTTACATGCTGATTAGGTACACTGAATAAAGCCAAACGGCTCTTGTTATATGAGACATTCATCTTAAACTCACAAACAGTCACAAGCCATGACAGTATTGCAGCACTATAGATTTACATGTGTGTAGGTCAAATACCGACCGTTTGATCCATTGACATAAGGCTCTTTCCACGTAAAAGTTGACTTGTATACAACAGAACACAGCCGGTCGGTGTGGCCGAGCGTTTCTAGGTACTACAGTCTAGAACCGCGTGACCGCTGCGGTCGCAGGTTTGAATCCTGCCTCGGGCATGGATATGTGTGATGCCCTTAGGTTAGTTAGGTTTAAGTAGTTCTAAGTTCTAGTGGACTGATGACCTCAGCAGTTAGGTCCCATAGTGCTCAGAGCCATTTGAACCATTTGAGCAACAGAACACAATTATACCATCAACAACCTTATGTGTGACAGATAGCAAAATTCGCAAGGAAAGCTAGCTGCAGAGGGAGCTAAATGCGTGCGCGTAAGAAATTCGCCAGGACTGCATTGAATATATTATGCAGTTCTAAAGGAAAAGAAAAGAAAATCGTGTCTTGTATACGGCCACTTTTAGTAAGAAGTGATATAAAATTAAACGATTATAAAAATGCGTACAAAAATATATTGTTAACACATCCCTGTAACAGGATAACATAGCAAAGACATTTCGCCTTACATCTAGTAAAATTATTATGGAAGGTAGCAAACAGTGTAAAAAGGGGAACATCAAATTTATTGAAACTAATTGATAAAATGAAGAAGCTACAAACACTAGCTTATAATAGAGCAACACTGCAACGTCATGTCGCCGTGCTTGTAGTAAACAGTGCTATTAAAAGTGATAAATACAGTTAGGAAGGGTGGAAGGGGTACCATAAACTAAAATTTGTTGAAAGAAAACTGCAAAAATGTGGTAACTTACGCTTAGCATTAGAAAAGTTTATAAAAGCCAGACGAAACGGAACAGCCAAATGGTTCTTGTCATATAAGACACCCACTTTAAGCACATGTACAGTCACAAGCCACTATTTACGACCAGCGTTATTCTACTATCCGACTACGATATTACAGCACTTGGCCTGCCGTGGCCGTAAAGGGAAACTCGCTGTCAGGTTAGCCTAAATAAGTACAGTTGTTGCTAAGGAAAACTTACACTGTGAATGGCTTCGACTGACCTCAAGACAGCAGCGCATATACTATTGAGTGTTCCAGCGTGTCATCGGGAAACAGCAGGACGAAAACTCACGATAAGCCGTTGACACGCCCTCACCTTCAAGTGAAATAATATTGTGGTCGACTAATACGTTTAGCATTAAAATGGTTTCCAAACAGTAGCTAAAAAGAGAGCAAGACTGCATTCCGTATATCATTTCAAATCCGTTGACTTGATTTTGATCATAAGATACTGGAGAAAAATTCTACATTATGCAAAGCATTTTTCAGCACTATGTTCTATCTTGAGTGGGTTTTCATTTATCTTTTTTCTCATATGAGGCTATTAGTTGTGCATACTGGCAGCTACATATCTTCCATGCCTTGCACACCATATCAAGTATCCTTTGTGGTATGGCCTTGCACCCCTCGTTTATGACGTGTACAGACACATTTAATTTTCGATTGTCATTTGTAGCTGTTTACAGACCCAACTGATGTATTATACCACTAATATACAAGGTTACTGCCGCCATTCCACGTGTTGTTGTTGCTAAACTAACACGCCAAATGGCGACAGAGATTTTGTGTTTTGCTGATAATACGCTTCGTTTTAGCTACAGTAGCGCATAAAATGGTGACAGAAACATTGTGATGTGTTACATAAATACGTGGAATGAGCGCGTAACAGCTAAAAAGGGCAACAGCAAGAGAAATAAGTGTTTCACTTCGTAAACGATGGAAGCAAGGACACAGCGCTAAAAAACGATGTCCAGTCTACCGACATACATGACTTAGTGTTATATGAGAACGAAAATAAATAAAAACCCGCTGATGATAGCACTTAAAATTATGAAGCATGATTGGCTAAAAGAAAACAAATCAAAAGATGTCTTGCATCAGTTGGAATTTCTCTCCAATTTTTCTTAGCACGCACGGAAAATAAGAAGAGCTACAACATCAAAAAAGAATGATATATGTCATCGGTACTTCTCTGTTTTTCTCTCTGACGTTTTTAATACTTATCATTGCTTCAACTGCATATTCCATCCAGCATAAGTCGCTCTCGCTATATTAAAAGATAGAAGAACAGCTCACTACTTTTAATCGAGAAATTAGTAAAGTAGATAAATTATAGACGTACATCTGTGTTTTACAACACATTGTAGTAATCGGTTTACCGGGTTCACGATGAACGTCTAATCATATTGTGGTTAACTTTAGCTGACAAAACGCGGAGCGAAAGTAACTGCAATGGCTATATTTTTTTTGGTCCAACGTACGGAAACCTGCCAAATCTTGTGCTTGCTGGTCATAGGCTGAAGAATGTAACTCACGAACGATAAAATTTATATCATTAAAACGCGTTATATGAACGAATAACATGTAATGAGGAATCCATGTATGACGATAAGCATTTGCATCATCAATTGTTTATCCGATGAAACATGAGCGTTCAATAATTTCCCAATGCACGTAAGAGTTGCTTGACTTGGTCAGAATATTTATTGCGCTTTAGCAAATTATTCCACCTGAGCAACGGATTATATCATGCGGTCGAAAAGCCGCTATGCAGCAGATTACGGACTATGGATGTAGATCACTTGGAAATTCGAAACTAAGTAGGCTACACTGTTTTTCCGTAGATACGTGGTGGCTTTTTAATTCAGTCTACTGTTACATAACATTTAGCTGTATCGTTCAGTTGATGAAACCTCAGGAATGCTGTGTGTGGTGTTTGGATGTTTATTTCATTTTCAAATTATGGTGCTTTCAATTGAGGATCGAATTATCCTTGTTGAATATGCGTTTCGATCGGGTTATAAGTACAAGGATTTGCGGCAGGAGGCAGTCGCTGAAAAATTATCGGTAACATCTGAACCTCACCATTATGCGGTTCGTCGTGTTATTAGGGTATTTCGAGAGACAGGCTCAGTATTAGATGCGTAGAAACTGGAAGACTACTTAAACTAAACGAACAGAAGTTCTTGATTATTTCTCGAGTCATGCAGCAGAGACCTGCAATAATTTTGCGCAAGAAAAAAAAAGCATTTCGACATCTGCGCTTAAAACGGTTTGGCAAACATTAAAATTGTTCCCGTATAAAATGACAGTTGTGCACGAATTGAAAGACGCTGACTATGAAAAGTGAGTTCGGTACTGCAATTGAGAGGAATACCACGGATCGTCTTCCTTTTACCATGTAAACGGTTAAGACCTGGTTCCATGTCTATGGTCAAAAACAACGATTTTGGTCATCGGAGAATCCTAATGGTGTGGTTAATACTCCATTTCATGATCATTTTTGAACAACCCGTGAACAGTGAAACGTTATCGATTAATTATCCACAATTTCATTGGCGGACTAAAGGAAGACGAAATTAACCACTCATGATTTCAACTCATGTGTTGCTACTGCAGACACAGCTAACAAAACCAGGTTTCTTCTGGAAGAGCATTTGGGTCCTCGTGTCATATAAAAAGGAAACTTGTGCACCCCTCGCTCGCCGGACCTTACTCCACCACAGTTTTTTCTTTGGGCAGAAGCAAAATCTGTAGTGTATGGCAATCACTCAGGCACGCTTTGTGACACTAAAACTGAAACAGCTGCGTTCGTATGAAGCGTATTACAATCACATCTGCAAAAAGTGTTTTCCAATAAAATGAAGGGGGTTCACACTCGTATAACCACCTTTGGATATCATGTCCAACTTATTTTTTAGCTACGCAGCAACTTCTCGAGACCCCGGTAACTACATTATGCCTTGCAAATGTTTGGCGAGCAGCAGACTGAAAAGACACATCTGGTGAAAAGTCAGAACATCTTCTCGACCTCTCCGAGTCGGTCGACCGACGGGAAGCTGCTGAACTACACAGTCTGCTCACAGAGACTGTAATCGGAAGTCCATCACATAAAAAAGTGATTACCCGCACAACACACCACGCTAATATCGTGTAACACCGCCTCAATTCGGCGAGAAAGATTCCTCATGTGCGCCGCCACCAACTGATGCTACTCATAGATAACGCAGAGCTTACTAAATTCATGGTGACTGCTATGTTTCAACTGCTCTTCCAGACGGTAGTAGGCATTTTCTATGGGAATAAGACTGCGTAACGTAGCGGGCGAGTGAGTGAGAAAAGAAGCCTGAATGTTCGGCAAATCGGGAACATCTTAGTCCAGACCAGTGGACATGGCAGACAGCCATCCTGGATGACTACTTACCCTAAATATGTAGGTGAAAGAGAACACTTTACAACCAGAGTACTGAAAACTATAGTGGTTTATGTTCAGACTAATCTCAATGAGTTGACCAAAGTCGTGGTAAGAACAGCATCCATACAACATTCTATAATCACTTCTTGCCCTAACATACACAGTCTATCCACATCTCGTCAAACACCTCATTTGGTTCTCGGCTGCACTCGACGTCTTGCGTCGTTTGAAAAGAGGTAAAATCACCACTAGACCTAACGCACTGCACGAATAATAGTTAGATATCGTCCAATTCTGAGTTGTTAGGCCCACTGTAGGAATACAGTTGTATGTGACGTGTGAGAAACAGCCATTTGTGAGGTTACAGACTACAAATGTCCACTACATGCTTCTCCTTTCGCAATGCTCTTTCGGAAACTGATTGATAATGACCTGCATTCATCGACACCGGCAATTCCTGCGCTGTTTTCAATCGTTTGCCATTGACGAACCGTGATTTTTATCTCTTGTCGCTGCCGGCTGGGACTCTTTTTATGACCACTGTGTTTCATGGCTGCGGGTGGTTCACTATTCGTTGCAGAATCGTTTGACAGCGCGCGATGATATTACTGTTAAATGTCAGCACCATTTCCTGACAACAGTGTTACGACCTGGGTCTGGAATTGTGTGAGAGTGAATGGCCCAGTGCACACCCGGGGTCTACTGTGACACCGCGTTATCTATAAATGCCTCGAACGCTCCAGCAAAGTTTTTAAAGGTTTGGATTGTTCAGAGCTGCAGGCGGCAGCCGGGCATGGGCAAAAGTTCTGCAAAGGAATGCTGACGCCTCATCAGCACTTCGTGACGTCGCTGCTGGTCAATGCCTCGGCTGACGAGAGCTGCCGATGGTGGTGTGCGAGGCATGCGCTGACAGCCGGACATACTTTTTTTTTTTTTTTGGTCATCACTTTTCTGATTGGTTTGATGCGACCCGCCACGAATTCCCCTCCTGTGCTAACCTTTTCGTCTCACTTGCACCCTACGTCCTCAATTATTTACTGGAAGTATTCCAATCTTTGTCTTTCTCTACTGTTTTTGGCCTCTGCTGCTCCCTCTAGTACCATGGAAGTCATTCCCTCATGTCGTAACAGATGTCCTATCTCCTGTCCCTTATCCTTTATCGGTGTTTTCCATATATTCCTTTCCTCTCCGATTCTGCGTAGAACCTCCTCATTCCTTACCTCATCACTCCACATAATTTTCAAAATTCATCTGTAGCACCAGATCTCAAATGCTTCGATTCTCTTCTGTTCCGGTTTTCCCACAGTCCATGTTTCACTACCATACAATGCTGTACTCCAGACGTACATTCTCAGAAATGTCTTCCTCAAATGATGTCCGATGTTTGACATTAGTAGACTTCTCTTGGCCATGAATGCCTTTCTTGCCTGCTTCTAATGTCCTCCTTGCTCCGTCCGTCATTAGTCATTTTACTGCCTAGGCAGCAGAATTCCTTAACTTCATCTACTTCGTGAGCATCAATCCTGATGTTTAGTTTCTCGCTGTTCACATTTCTACTAACTTCTCATTACCTTCGTCTTTCTTCTATTTACTTTCAATCCATACTGCGTACTCATTAGACTGTTCATTCCATTCAGGAGATCATGCAATTCCTCTTCACTTTTACTCAGGACAGCAATGTCATCAGTGAAGCGTATCACTGATATCCTTTCACCTTGAGTTTTAATTCCACTCTTGAACCTTTCTTTTATTTCTATCATTGCGTCCTCGATGTATAGATTGAACAGTACGGCCGAAAGGCTACATGTTTGTCTTGTGACCCGTCTCTCCCTATAGCTTACTCCTACTTTCTTCAGAATTTCGAACATCTTGCCTCATTTTACATTGTCGAATGCTTTTTCTAGGTCGACAAATCCTATGAATGTATCTTTATTTTTCTTTAGTCTTGCTTTTATTATTAACCGCACATCGTGAGAATTGCCTCTCTCGTGTCTATACCTTTCCTAAAGGAAAACTGATCGTCATCTAGTGCATCCTCAATTTTCTATTCCATTGTTCTGTATAATATTGTTGTCAGCAACTTGGATGCATGAGCTGTTAAGCTGGTTGTGCAGTAATTCTTGCACTTGTCAGCTCTTACCATCTTCGGAATTGTGTGGATGATGCTTTTCCGGCGGTCACATGGTATGTCGTCAGTCATACATTCCACACACCAACATGTATAGTCCTTTTGTTGCCACTTCCACCAATGATTTTAGTAATTCTGATGGAATATTATCTATCCTTTCTGCCTCATTTGACCAAAAATCCTCCAAAGTTCTTTTAAATTCTGATTCTAATACTGGATTCCGTATCTCTTCTAAATCGACTCCTGTCTCTTCCTCTATCACATCCCCTCACAGAGGCTTTCAACGTATTATTTCCACCTATCTGCTCTCTCCTCTGCATTTAGCAGTGGAATTCCTTTTGCACTCTTAATGTTACCACCGTTGGCTTTAATGTCATCGAAGGTTGTTTTGACTTCCCTGAATGCTGCGTCTATCCTTCCGACAATAATTTCTTTTTCGATCTCTTCATATTTTTCCTGCAGCCATTTCGTCTTAGCTTCCCTGCACTTCCTATTGTTTCATTCCTCAGCGACTTGTATTTCTGTATTCCTGAGTTTCCCAGAACTTTTTTGTACTTCCTCCTTTCATCAATCAACTGAAATATTTTTTCTGTTGCCCATGGTTTCTTCGCAGTTGTCTTCTTTGTGCCTATGTTTTCCTTCCCAACTTCTGGGATGGCCCTTTTTAGAGATGTCCACTCCTACTCAATTGTGCTGCCTACTGAGCTATTCCTTATTGCTGTACCAATAGCCTTAGAGAACTTCAAGCGTATCTCGTCCTTCCACAGTACTTCCGTATCCAACTTCTTTGCGTAGTGATTCTTCCTGACTAATGTCTTAATCTTCAGCCTACTCTTCATCACTACTATATTGTGTTCTGAGTCTATATCTGCTCCTGGGTACGCCTTACAATCCAGTATCTGATTTCGGAATCTCTGACTGACGATGATGAAACCTAACGGAAATCTTCCTGTATCACCTGGCCTTTTCCAAGTATACCTCCTCCTCCTGTGACTCTTGAATAGAGTATTCGCTATTACTAACTGAAACTTATTACAGAACTTAATTAGTCTCTCTCGTCTCTCATTTCTTGTCCCAGACCCGTATTCTCCTGTAACCTTTTCTTCCACTCCTTCGCCTAATACTGTATTCCAGTCCCCATGACCATTAGATTTTCATCCCCCTTTACATACTGTATTACTCTTTCAATATCTCCACACACTTTCTCTATCTCTTCATCTTCAGCTTGCGAAGTCGGCATGTATACCTGAAGTATCGTTGTCGGTGTTGGTTTGCTGTTGATTCTGATAAGAACGACCCTGTCACTGAACTGTTCACTGAAACACACTCTCTGGCCTACCTTCCTATTCATAACGAATCCTACTCCTGTTACACCATATTCTGCTGCTGTTGATATAACCCTATACTCATCTGACCAGAAATACTTGTCTTCTTTACACTTCACTTCACTGACCCCTACTATATCTGGAGTGACACTTTGCATTTCCCTTTTCAGATTTTCTAGTTCCCCCACCACGTTCAAGCTTCTGACATTCCAATCCCCCACTCATACAACGCTATCCTTCTGTTGATTATTCAATCTTTTTCTCATGGTAACGTCCCCCTTGACAGTCCCTTCCTGGAGATCCGAATGGGGGACGATTCCAGAAGCGTTTGACAATGGAGAGATCATCATGACACTTCTTCGATTACAGACCACATATCCTGTGGATACACGTTACATGTCTTTAATACAGTGATTTCCATTGCTTTCTGCATCCTCATGCAATTGATCATTGCTGATTCTTCCGCCCTTAGGGCAGTTTCCCACCCCTAGGACAAGAGAGTGCCCTGAAACTCTGTCCACTCCTCCGCACTCTTTGACATAGCTGTTGGCAGAATAAGGATTAGGGGAAAGTTGTACAAAATGGGGATGCTAAGAGGTTTTTCAATAAAAAACATTATTAACAAATGTATCACATTCCTTATGATCTACAGGATGGTCCAAAAGTCCGGAAACACCCTGATATAATCCAAATGGAGTAGCAAACAAGGAAACAGAGTCCCTACCCACGAGGAACAGGAAGGGGGAAACTTTATAGGCAGTGTCACCAACATGGCGGCCATCTTGAAAGCCGCCATCTTGGATTCATCTTCAAAACTTCAAAGGGAATGTGGTCATGTGACATATGAAACTGATAGAGAACTTCACCAGAAAAACAATTCCGTTGTTATTTTGAACATAGCTTTATTCATTCTCGGGTTATAGGCAGTTACTTGCGGCAGCAATCGGACGCTCGGCAGCTTGAGTATTACGTACTGAGAAGTCATAAAATGGAGTCTGAAACGGTGCAAAGTGACTGTCCCATGCCTGATATGTTACATGTGTTTAACTGTTAGGTATCATTTACTCATGCTAATGTTTCAATCGTTGTTTCCTTATTTACAGGTTACAAAATGTCCTTAACACATGAAGAACGCATTGAAATCATCGTGATTTAGGAGAAAGAAGCACATGGGTCATTGCTGAGGATTTCAACAGTTGTCACCCAACCAGACAGCCCATCACCCACAGTGCAGTTGCCAAGCTTTTGGTCGAATTCTGAGCAACAGGTTCTGTCGCACATAAACCTAAGGCTGGAAGACCAAAATCCGCTGGCGATGAAGCAACAACAGTAAGTGTGTTGGCATCATTTAGCAAGAGTCCGCAACGGAGTATTCGTGGCCTGTCACAAGAATGTGGGGTTAGCCATACCTCCATACTGCGAATTTTATCGCAGCACAAATGGCACCCATACAAAATTCAGCTGCTCCAACACCTGAACGAGGATGACCCAGACCGTCGGGTACAGTTCGCAGAATGGGTGAAACAGCAGCTGCAGATAAACCCACGTTTCCCCTATCGGTGCTGTTCAGTGATGAAGCCAATTTCTTTATCAATGGTGAAGTGAACAAGCAGAGTCACAGATACTGGTCCGACTCAAATCCGCACTGGATTGATGCCTCCAAAACGGTCAACTTACAAAAAGTGATGGTATGGTGTGGTGTGTGGGGTACCAAAGTCGTTGGACCTTTTTTTATTGACGGTACGTTAACAGCCAACGGTTATCTGAGGTTATTGGATGAAGAAGTGATTCCCACGTTGTTAACGGAGGACGGGACATGTCCGGAATTCTTCCAACATGATGGAGCCCCACCACGTTATGGGCACAATGTGCGAGCATACCTGGATGTGCAGTTCCCTCAAAAGTGGATTTGTCGAATTGGTGCCGTGGAGCGGCCACCACGTTCACCAGATTTGACTCCTTTGGATTTTTATCTTTGGGGTCATGTCAAAGCACTGGTTTATTCTGTGAAAATACGAGATTTGCATCACCTAAAGCAGTGCATTGTTGATGCGTGTGGTCAGATTCAGCCAGATGTGTTGGTCAAAGTTCATCAGGACTGGGTTGGGAGGATAGCATTAACAATCCAACATAATGGACAACATATCGAGCCATTCCTATGACTGCTGGTGGTCTCTCGGGACGGTGTAACATCGGCGTAATGCCTCTTCGGCACATAACACACATGCTGCCGAGCGTCCCACCTCTGCCACATGTAGCTGGCTATAACCCGAGTATGAATGAAGCTATGTTTAAAATAACAACGGCATTATTTTTCTGGTGAAATTCTCTGTCTGTTTCATAAGTCACATGACCTCATTCCCATTTGAAATTTTGGAGTTGAATCCAAGATGGCGGCTTTCAAAATGGCCGCCATGTTGGTGACATAGCCTATAAAGTTTCCCCCTTCCCGTTACTCGTATGTAGGGACTCTGTTTCCTTGTTTGCTACTCCATTTGAATTTTATGAGGGTGGTTCCGGACTTTTGGACCACCCTGTATTAAGTAGTTACACTACTTAAGTTATCATTTACATTGCAGTTTGTGGAATTTGACTTCTAATTTAACGTGTATAACAACAATTTCAGAATATGTCAAATCTCCCCATTTTATGCAACTAGTCGGGTGAAAAGAAGAAACAATGTAAAAATTTTCATTTTTCCAAAAGTTGCCATTTTATTGACAAAAAATACATGTGTTAGCCCTTGACTGACAATTTAAAAATGAAAAAAGTAGAATATGTTTTTATGAAGCATTACCAAGTCCACAATAGTCACACACAAAGGGTTCATCTTCTTTGCCTACATTTGAGCTCGATTCGTGAGCCCAGCCACTGCATTTGGAACACTGGATAGACGCTTCCTTCCCTTTGGAATGTTTGTAAGGTTCATTGCAGAAAATACATGCAGCATCACTTTCTTCATCATCCAATGATGTTATTTCTTCTTCTAATTTTCTCTTCTTTCCTTTAGAAGGTTTTGCTTTTTCATTAGTTGTGGGCTTAGTATTTTTTTCTTTGATACTTTTGTTCTTACTTTTATTTCTTTTTGGGATTTGTCTTCTGGACGAAATAACGTCTTCCTTTGTTTATCCTTCTTTTCTTCTCTCTCTTTGATTTCAGCCTGTAATTCAATTTTATATGGCGATGAAGTTACAACTGCTGTTTTTCCTCTTCTTTTGTCATTAGCCTTCTTCTTCTTTCGTTCAGATTCTTGGGGTGTAGGCATGAGCATTTTAGGAGAATCATTGAAAGAGGAATTCAGAACAGACTGATATCCAGACGTTGATGGTTGAGGGTCAGTGGTTGCTGATGTAGGCCTAGGGACACACTCAGAAGAAACTGAAACTGAAGATGAAGACTTCGCCATTGTTGGGGATACCAATGTTGAATCAGCTTTTGCAAAGAAACCGTTGTATGCCTAGGCGTAGACGATGAGTGCCCAGCTTTTGGCGAAAAAACTAGTGAAGTTGTAAATAGTCTTAGTAGAGTGTCCAGAGATGATATGACGTCAGAAGTTGAACTGGACGTTGCCGTAGAGAGGGGAGTCTCATGTGACATTTCTAAAGGCCGCTCTGTGGTCTAAGATGGTGCAGAAAGATGGTCTGGAAAAATATTCCTGTTAAATGGGCATATTCCTGATTTTTTAAACCCCTTCAATGCAGTTTCTACACAAGCGGCTCTACTGAAAGCAGCGTTGAACAGTTTTCCGACTTAATATATTGTCACAACATGGCCAGGACGGTTCAATAGCCATTTCCTGACTTCTTGATCACAGAAGGCATTCAGAGGGGCCATAAATGTCACATCGAGTGGCTGCAAACTATATGTCGTATGCGGAGGAAAGCAAAGTAAAATCACATATTTCTCTCGTGCTAGGTTAATCAATTCTAGGCTCTTCACATGCAAGTGGAAGAATCAAGAATCAATAGCACAGGCTTTTCACGCTTTGGATTTGAGAACTCGACAAACTTTTTGAACCAGATTAAAAAGGACTCTTTAATAACCCACCCACTCTCGTGGTATACAGCAAAAGAACCGGGAGGAGCATCATCCATTAACAAAGGGTTCTCCCTCTTCCTAGGGAAAACAAACATGACAGGCATGAAGTTGCCTGCCGCATTCATGCATGTCTCACCAGTAAACAGTACACCTCTCTCAGCTGAAGAAAGCGCACCGACTTGCCTCTTACTACGAAGGCCAAGTACTTTAGACGGCTTGTTTGGTACAGTCATGATTCCTGTCTCATCGAAATTATAGATCTGATTTGGGGAGAACTTGTGTTCCTTAAGTAGAGACTCCAGTAACTCGAAGAATTTACCAACTGCACCTCGGTTAAATCCCTTGCCTCTTGCCATATATGTGGGCTCTGGATTACGTAGAGAAAGGTTTGGATGCCTTTGCAGAAAACCATATAACCAATCTTTCCCTAAAAGCTGCTTTTCTTTATTAAAAGGATGATTAATATTGTTTGCCCTAGCTAGCTCGAATGCTAGTTTTCTTAAATCAGTTAGTGTGAGACCAAAGAGTCTTCGTTCCAGAATGAGTACATGTTGCATTAGCTCGTTTTCTTGATATGTAGAAAATACAGTTTGGTATCTTCCAAGCTTTTTTTCAGCAGCTTTTTCTGACGATATGTTTTGTTCCCTAGCTTGTTTTACCTTCCTCTCTAGGGTAGTTTGAGGAACGTTGAAGACCTTACACGCTTTTCTATACCCCAACTCACCCTTTAAAACAGCCTGTGTAGCGTGGGTCATCCCCTCTTCGGACCAGCTCTGCCTGTCAGTCTTCCTCACATACCGGATCATCTTTATACCTGAAAAGAAAAAAATATCAAATTTTATTACAGTATTATTAATAAAATATTTTCAAAAAACCTAAAGATGTATTTTTATAACAGGTGGGCCTGAAATATAATGAGACTAATGAAAAATAAAAATTAATATACAACATTAGCCTATTAGTGTAAACAATACTTACCGTTGTACCAAACGGGGACGTCCCCGTTTTTTACAATCTCCTATGTCCCCATTTGACCCGAATGTTCAGTGAATAACGAAATATAGCGTCTCTAAGGTAGGAATTAAGATAAGCTCAAAGTTAAAATAATGTCTTAATACTACTTACTAGAAATGGTAATTTACCGTTGATCCTTCTATGTGTGTTTCTGTATATCGGCGCAACTAAAAACGTGAGAAAATCGGAAGAAAAACAGAGAAAAACTTTGATACTTTGTACTGACGAAAGAGACGGTCTTCCGCGGCCACAAACCAACCCAAACTGCCGTTGCCATTCCGAGAGTCACTAGCACCGTATTTTTCCGCTCGTAGCAGCACCAATCAAGCACATACACACTGTCCCCATTTTAACTGCTGTCCTCTTTTTGTACAACTCTCCCCAGCTTCTTATGCCAGAAGTTTTCGGCTGCCAATGCTGATTACTAATCAAAATTTATGCAGCATCGGGATTCGAAACCGCGACCGAAGATGTTTTGATTGTGAATCAAACACCCCCCCCCCTTTTTTGGGTTTTTTTCGTTGTTGATTATTGCCTTTACTCGTTGACCAACATCAGCTGCTACGTCAGAACCCGCGAAGATCTCCTTGACATGCGCTCAGATGGAGTCTGCTTAACATGGTTAAGGGTGACGGCTTGTCCTGCAGAGAGGTCCTGGTCACCCAAAAATGGTTCAGATGACTCTGAGCAATATGGGACTTAACTTCTGAGGTCATCAGTCCCCTAGAACTTAGAACTACTTAAACCTAACTAACGGAAGGACACCACACACACCCATGCCCGAGGCATGTTTCGAACCTGCGACCGTAGCGGTCGCGTGGATCCAGACAGTAGCGCCTAGAACCGCTGGGTCAACCCGGCCGGCCTGGTCACCCACAATGTATCGACGAAGACTGCAGCAGATACTCACGACTCTGCTAGGAGGTTGCAGGAACACTCGTCGACATGTCGCGCGAAGATGGTAGCCTGTATCTCACCCACAACGATCTAGAGGAGGCGGAGTTCTGGCTGCAAATCAGTCTTCTCATCCGCGATGACCCAGGACGCAGCTACAGCAGACCACGGTTGTAGTATGCTTCAGGTTCTGCTCCCTCGCTGTTGAAGTCAGCAAGCAGGTAACAGGCTGGCCGCCATCGACGAGGTCGTTGCGGTTTCACTGAAATTCAGCATACTATCATTCCCTCTGGTTATTCAGCACAGACACAATGGGAGCACGAGATAATGTCTTCCTGTGGCCCGAAAGCTCCGTTACTTTTTGGGGCTGAACCTCTGCCTATGGCGCAGCGGTTGGTGAGTAAGCGTATTTGTCCCCATTTATCGGACCAGGCAACGCTCGTTGCTTCGCTGCGGTAATTTCAGTAATGATGCTAGGTCGTCGAACTTAGTCTTTCTGGCGACGTTTGAAACGGTGCTCGGAGTTGGTGCTATATAGTGTTACCTCATACTACCTTGTTAAGTTGACGAGAGGTGTTTCCATATCGGCCTGTAATGTTCTCGATGTCTGTTGCATTAGCGGTACGCCATGTTGACATAACGACTGGAACATCACTTCAGCTCCAAAGTACTCCGTTCTCAACATTCCTGATGGAATTTTAATAAAAGTTTTAAGAATGCATAATAAAATTATACTGCTGTGCAGCACTACACGAATTAATCTTGCAACTTTATTTGCAGCGTGGTAATATGCGTATCAAAACACGTAAGCTACTTTTTTCTATTGTGTTACTGGTCTTTGTCGACTCTCTTTACTGCACTGATCCAAAATAACATTTTGGCACATTCATTCTACTTCCTTGTCATCACGTGTCACATGTGGAGTATCACATAAATGCCAGATACCAGTGCTCCCTAAACGCCAGTGTTTAGGTAGTGTGTGGAACGTCATTCGAAAGATTATAACGTTATCACTTCTTGCGTGAATGGTCCTTTTCAGTTATTCGGTTCCTGCTCGAATGTACGTTTTGGGACAAGATTTATCGTCGAGTTTCCGTTATTAGTCAGGACATACAGTGGCGGTCGAAATAATAGAGCCACCTCTATTGACGAGATTAAGAACTAGGATATCTATTAGTTCGCGAAATCGCCACGAGTGCCGTGTTGTCAGTCCCTTGTAGACAACATCAGGGAAGACGTTGCTGCTATCTTTAGTCGTCCGAAAGGAAGCGTTTGAGCTAGACGTGTGAAAAGAGGCATAAAGGTAAGAATCTTATGGGTCAAAATAATAGAGCCGCTTTACACATGTGCCTTTAAATTGATTTTTATGCAGTTGTTTTGTATGTAAATTGACGTGTGGTTTTGTTTACATTCGTCTAGATGGGCAGAGCAAAGCATACCAGTGAAGATGAGCGTATAGTAATGTTCCGGATGTTCAAAAGTGGGATGTCCATGAATAAAATAGCCAATGTCTTGCACGTTTCGCGAAAACGAGTCCAGAACGCCATGAGACGGTCAAAACAAACAAAGCCGCAGGTGGAGAACAGGGGGCGACCTCGTGTAACTACTCCTCGCGTAGACAGACTCATCACTAGGGAAGTGAAGAAAGACCCATTTTTGTCAACACCACGACTGAAAGCCATTTTGTTTAGCGACGAACATGATGTTCAACCATCAACCTCAACGATTCAAAGACGACTGAGATCTGCAAAATTGAATGGGCGCATTGCAAGAAAGAAGCCACATGTTTCACAAGCTAATGTTCGGAAAAGGTTAGCCTTTGCCCGGAGAAATGAACAAAAACCTAATACTTGGTGGAGGAACATCCTTTGGTCCGATGAATCCAAGTTTAATAGGTTTGCCTCAGACGGAAAAGTCTATGTGCGCCGCCCACCAAACCAGGAATTTAATCCCAAGTACACTTTAAAAACTGTGAAATACGGTGGCGGAAGTGTTATGGTATGGGGATGTTTTTCGTGGTACGGCATTGGTCCAATACACCGTATCAACGGCATAATGAACGCAGAAATGTACAAAGACATCTTGGCAAATGTGATGCTGCCTTATGCTGAAGAGGAAATGCCGCTGAAATGGAAATTTCAGCACGATAACGATCCAAAGCATACTGCAAGGATCATAAGGCAGTTTGTTCAAGAGCACAATATCGAAGTATTAGAGTGGCCACCTCAGTCCCCTGACGCATCACCCATTGAGAACTTATGGGAGATCTTAGACCAGAGAATTGACCGCTCAAAAGCTACATCGTCAGAAAAACTGTGGGAAGAAATCCAGAGAGCCTGGTATGCGATCAGTAGTGACGAATGCAGGCGTTTAGTAGACTCTATGGGTAAGAGGTGCAGGGCAATCCTCAAAAATAAGGGTTACCCCACGAAGTACTAATGCAGTCCTATGCAAAAAAGACTGTTCCTGTACGTTTCATAAGACTGAGATCAAGTACAATATATTTGTTTCAATTGGCTCTATTTTTTTGACCCTGTGGTCTGGTATTCTTTTGAATATTATCGATTATTACTGATTATTTTGTGTTGTGTTATCGATATAACTGACTATAGTACAATGTGACTCGGTTGTAATGGTTTCCATCATAGTTCAAACATGTCAAGTAATAAATGTGCACTTTATTCCAAACCTTTGCCAGGTGGCTCTATTATTTTGACCGCCACTGTATATATTTTCCCGCATATGATTCATGCTGTTACTGCCAATTCTTTATTTTGTCATCACATTTAGTCGGCGACTCTCTTCAACTGCCACAAATCATTAACTTTCACCAGGGAGTCTAAAACTAACCATAGGTAATTTCTGTCGAGCGCTGGGTGTCATACATCTTGTCGTACAGTGAATCTGGGCTGTGTGCACAGAAAAAATTTAAACTGCACTTGCAACAGCTGTTGTCCTCGTATGTGGTGACACGAAACGCAGTTTGGTTCCATAAAGTAGTAAGTATGGGCTGGTAACGAGGATCTACCCTTGGTGGACAAAGATTTTATAGCTGTTTTGTCGAAGGTGGGTGTCTTGATTTACGCACGCAGTAAAAGCAGCTGTGAGAGTACAGAGACTGCAGCAGATGTTTGTGAGTTTCCTTGTGCCAGAAAGTCGTGAAATTCAGCAGCATTCGAGAAAGGAATATTGGTAGACGATGATGTTATCGCCGCCTTGTAGAAAGATGTGTGAGTAGGGATTTATGGCTGTCACACTGAAAGAAGGCCTCGCACAGCAAAGCATGTGTAACTTTCAAGAATTTATTTGTCTGTAGTGAAGTAAATCCGATCCAATAACGGAAGAAACCCTGATTTCAAGCATGGCGAGACAGGCTCAGAATAGAAGGTACTAGGAGCTAATGCAGTAGATACCTGAATCGATGAATATGAAAACGAGAAAGATGTAATACGATGTTAAAAATGATATGGTGCAAAAAGTACAGAGTACGTAAAAGAACTTGACGAATATGTTTCACCTATCACGAAAATAAACGTAACTCTCAGTACACTTTGATTTCAAATATCGTAGGCTGCCATAATATTTAAAATTTTCTCATTCAATGTTAAAAAAAATTACTGTGTTTTTCCAGTCCGGTAGAACAATATCTTGCTCGCGTACTGCTTATTGCCACTGAAATGCCTTGGGAATAGCAGTAATCAGCTTGGTGATGTGGTGCTGCAAGTTGTGTTGATGTCAACCACTAACTATTGTCTATTTTTTCAGTTGTCACTCACCTGACTGGTTTCCTGCGGCCCGGCTCGAATTCCTCTCCTGTGGCAGCCTCTTCTCATCAGAGCAGCACTTGCAGTCTACGTCCTCAGTACTTATTTGCTGGATATGTTCCAATGTCCGACTTTACACCTCTCATATCATCCTGTCCCTTCTTCCTGTCAGCATTTTCCATATATTGCTTTCTTCGCCGAATCTGTGGAGAACCTCCTCATTCCTTCCCTTTTCAGTCCACCAAATTTTCAGCATTCTTATGTAGCGCCACATCCCAATCACTTCTATTCTCTTTAGTTCTGGTTTTCCCATTGTCCATGATTCACTACCATACAAAGCTGCTTTGCAGACGTACATAGTTAGAAATGTCTTCCTCAAATTAAGGCCTTTTGTGATAGCGGTAGCCGTGTATTGGCCAGGAATGATCTCTTCACTTGCGCTGGTCTTTTCTTAATCCTCCTTGCTTCGTCTATCACATGTTACTATGCTTCTCAGGTAGAATTCCTTAACTTCATCTACCTCGTGACCACAAATTTTGATGTTAAATTACTCGCGGTTTTTGTTTCTTCTGCTTCTCGTTACTTTCTCCTTTCCTTGGTTTTCTCTCAGACCAAATTCTGTTCTCATTGTACTGTCCATACTGTTCAACAGATTTTGTAATTCTTCTTCACCTGCAGTGAGGCACTCTCGAGCCTCACTATTATATCCGTCAATGATTCTTCGATGTATACATTGAACAATAGAGTGGAAAGACTGCATCCCGCCGGCCGTGGTGGCCGAGCGGTTCTAGGCACTACAGTCTGGAACCGAGCTGCTGCTATGGTCGCAGGTTCGAATCCTGCCTCGGGCATGGCTGTGTGTGATGTCCTTAGGTTAGTTAACTTTAAGTAGTTCTAAGTTCTAGGGGACTGATGACCTCAGAAGTTAAGTCCCATAGTGCTCAGAGCCATTTTTTTTGGCTGCATCCCTGTCTTATACCTTTATTAATCCTATTACTAAGTCCTTTGTTTTCCAGTCTTATTTTTGCCTCTTGGTACTTGTGCATACCGTATGTTACCCGTATTTCCTATAGCTTACTCGTACGTTTCTGAGAATTTAGAAACTCATGCGCCATTTTACATCGTCGAACACTTTTTTCAGGTCGACACATGCTATGAGCGCGTCTTGATTTTTCTTCAGTCTTGCTTTCATTATCAAACGCAACGTGAGAACTGCCTTTCTGGTGCCTCTATCTTTCGTGAAACCGAACTGATTCTGATGTAACTAATCCTCAATTTTCTTTTCCATTCTTTTGTTTATTATTCTTGTCAGGAACTTGGCTGCATGAGCCATTAAGCTGTTTGCGTGATAGTTTTCGCGCTTACCTACTCTTGTTACCAGGCGACAAGTCTACCCGACGGAAGGGCCTAGCCACCCAACATTTGCATTTACCTTCGAAATTGTGTGGATGATATTTTTCGAAAAGTCTGGAGGTATGTCACCAGTCTCATAAATTCCACACACCAACTAGGATAACCATTTAATGTAACCTCCCCCAATGAGTTTAGAAATTCTAATAGAATTCACATGCTCTGTTATCAACTTGGAAACCACGAAGAATCTTCTGGCTCCATGTGCTATAGTAACATCCGCCTGGAACTATATCCTCCATTGAGAGGTTACATAGCTGTACAGCTCTGCCGGCCGGAGTGGCCGAGCGGTTCTAGGAGCTACAGTCTGGAACCGCGCAATCGCTACGGTCGTGGGTTGGAATCCTGCATCGGGCATGGATATGAGTGATGTCCTTCGTTTAGTTAGGTTTAAGTAGTTCTAAGTTCTAGGGGACTGATGACAGACGTTAAGTCACATAATGCTCAGAGCCATTTGAACCATTTTTTTGTAGAGCTCTGGAACAGGGTAGGTATTAACGTATCCGTGAACTATAGAAAATTATTAACTGTGACAGTTTTCTGAGAGTATCCCAAGAGATTTATGTTTATTAACATATAGTCTACTACACTGCACCGGCTATATGGACTGTGAAGAGGGATCAATTACAGCTGCTGTGTGTTTGATTCTGAACTGTCACGGACATTAATCTGTCACTGTACCAATACACAAAAATCGGATTCGCCAGTCATTGCGTGGATAATGTCAATGGTCAATTTACTAAGTAGCACCAAGCACTGCGGTTACTTCTTTCGTGAGCATTGTGTACTTAAACCACACTCTATCTTTGTACGTTTATAGATGTTTGCGTAATTCTGCAAACTGTGGTGCGATTTGCTAAAAGGGGTTCTGCGTGGAGCATGGAAGTCTTCATACTGGGGCCTGCCTTGCTGACTCCCTGTCTGTTTGACTCGTATACATTACACCGATTCAAGTTTTCCATTTAGATGGAAGCAGTTCAAATGTACGTAATCAACTCTAAAGCCGTAATGTGACTCGGGGCTGCGATATGACACGCAGTGTACAGTGGTATGTCAAAACGTTGCGACAACCTACTAAACCTTTCCGACAGTGTGTTAATCTACGCCTGAAACGCAGCCCATGGCATGGATAGATTTTCGGAGTTACTTGCCGCCAGAAGTCCACATACAGGTCACGCATAGCCTGTACGTTACAGGCCACCGATATGTGAGCGTGGAGCTGGCGCCCGAAAATGGGGTCAGTCAGGATTTGGTTTCAAAGACATTCGAGCGAGTTTATGATCTTGTTCTTCAATACGCTGCGGTAAGATTCTGCTCAGGCAACATGGACAGTTATCGTGCTAAAAAATGCCATCGAGCTCCTCGCCATTCCGAGAAGGTCCAAGGGCAGTACGGGGAATAGAACCAGGTTCCTCTGCACAGCAACCATTTAAACTGACCACTTAGCTGCGGAGGCGGACGGAAGATGTAATAACCATCGGGAAAGACATCGGGCATGAAGGGATGCAGGCTATCCGTATCTACGTTTATGCAGTCCACAGCTGCCATGGGACCATAGATAACTATCTCTGGGTACCACGAAAATTCTAAAGCAGAATGGCGTACCCTACAGCTTGTGACCACGGCGTGGTTCAAGTTATGAGCAGTCGTTCGACTGAATGATGGTGTATCCGAGCACGACCATTGGCCCTGTGTAGCAAGAAACGTGATATACAGTGAAAACTCTATGATCTCGTACACAGTGAAATCGTTTATTGACCATTTTATTCGATCAACATTGTACTCTGTCGCCGGATGCTCCTCCGAGGCGCCGACCCGTAGCAGTCTGTCCTTTGCCAAAATGGCTGAGGCCAGCGGTTTTCCCCATTTGCAGCCCTTATCGTCGCTAAAATGATTCCCTATTAGTTTCTGGTGCATTTATATGCTTTCCCTACCGCGTCACATGGACGAAACGCTGTCATGTGATATTCAGTCTCGCGGTAGGCAGTAGGAATTACGTTTTGGCTCTTCAGTGTAAATATAGTGGCGGAACAAGGACCCAAAATAAACTGTTGAGAAAAATTGGTATTTTTACACAACGCCACTGCTTCCGTAAGAGCACAGTATCTGTATTTCGCACAAAAAATTTAAAACTTTCGTTGTAGCGAAACGTGGTATTTCAACGATATTACAGATAGTATTAGTTATCATTATATAAACTTCATCTCACTGTCTTAGTCATCTGTTAAAATTTTGACATTTTCTGTTAAAAATTAGAGAATCGATTTCACCTTCTCCTTCGAGCCTCGGCACTAAAATCTTGTGTCTTTCCTGTATCTCGAATTCTGTTGAAAAATAGTAACATAGTTTAAAGCATTTACGTCTTTATTTTGGTAACAGACTACTACCAGTAATGTAATAATGGAGTCATTTGTACACATATTAGTTGGAGATAATCGATTTGAAGGCGCAACGACCACGCGTCATAAGCGTGAATCGTATTTTTCTCCTTTCACCGTTCATAATTCGAACTTGGAGATTATGTTTCTAACGAATTTTGATTTTGATGATGATTATTATTAGGCAAACTATTTCTTTCTATTGACAGTTATCAATAACACTGTGTTGTATCACGAAGCTCGATGCTTACCAGCGACGACTTCTGTGCCTGAAGCTATCATTTTCTTGCGGAGGAACATTAACTTATGCCAGTAAAAATCATTTTATGCGAAAATAAAAGACTTAAATAACAAATACCATTTTACAGGCTTTTATTACATGTTTACTTTTATTATCAACAATGTGTGTCCTCTTCTAGCTAACATTCTACTCTTTTGGGCGAATTTAAAATATATGTCCACACAGAAGAAAGAAAAACACGTTATACAATGAACACCCATGTTCCCGCCTAGGACTACGCGTAATATGTAATATTCCTTCCGTGTAAAAATTGTTTCATTACATGGTCCAAAGTGCAACATTTGTTTCCAAGTATGCATGAAAGCTAGAGAATGGCCTGCGACGATTTACCTGCGCTATAAAATGTGCATTACGTAAGGTGAGGTGCATTTGTGTAAAAAGTTCGAGCTACTGGAAAAACAAACACAGCCATTATCAAAATCTTAATAAATTCAAGAACATTGATATCTCTGCCTTACAAGATCGGAATGAAAATTAATCTGCAGGATTCACACATCCTCGAATTATTATTCTATTAGAAAATCCTTGGGAATACCTACAACTTACTCACCATCCTTCTGCGACGGCATCAACGCAATTTAGTTGACCCATAAGAATTAATATAGACAGAAGAGTGGGAGAAAGCTTTCATCGACAGCGAAATCTTTATCCAGGTCGCCCACCAAGAGACTGTATTTGTTAGGACATAAGTGACAACAATTTTCCATGTAGCACATTATGTGGGCGTTTTAATGTCTATACATTTGCGGATTACCAAATATTTATGTGTACAGCCATTGCTATTAAAACGAAAACTTTTAATAAAATCGTTTATAACTTCCAAAAATGTCTTCACTAGCAGTTTCAGATTAAAGGCAGAGGTTCAAGGTGACTGTAAGTACGTGTAAGATTCTATATACACCTCTGAATTCTTCCTGATTAATAACCTTTTGGCATCGGCTGGTAACAGTTTAGTTTCAGGTAATCTTTCAGCAGAGTCCCATCAATCTGATGTACGCAGTCAAATCAATGTCTGGTGCTCTCCTTTTCACCACATATAACGAATAAGCACCGATGCGCTGCAGATGTCCTAGAAGTAGCAGTCATCGAAGTTCTTGTAAGTGAACATGGTTCTTAATTTCCATGAACCATGTAGTTGGTGAGGAGGGATGTATGTTTAAATCTCTTTTTCAATTACATTTCTTTCGGGAATGTCAGTTGCGACGATAAGAACGTTCGGACAACATAACAGCCACCCCCGAGCGGAGAAAATGTCCGACCCGACTAGGAATCGAACACGGGCCCCTTCTGTTAGCAATGTGCCGCGTTTACCGTGCATCTACTGTTTAAGTTCATCCCCTACTTCCGGAAGGACACCTGCGATTCTTTGTCATACACTTCTCTGGCTGAAGCTAAATCTTCGCCAGCAAGTTGCGACATAGTGGCTGAAGATGGGCAGACTAGGCCAAGTAACGGAAATTACGGAGTAAGATATAAGGGGCAAGTGCCAATTGAAACAGTGGCGAGGGAACACACAGAGGAGTGAGTGGGTAGCCAGTGATAAGGCCCGTAGAATTTATTAAGATCTCCCTGATATCAGTGAGCGGTTTAAAGTGCACCCTGCAGACCTCAATCGAACCATGATACACTTGTTTTGGCGGAGACGGCCCGTACATAATGCACCTTCATCGAGTGCACCTTGCTCAGAGAACAGTGTGTTCCTATTGGGAACCTGGTTCATGCCAGCATACTTCCGCAATGCACACTACACAAGCGGACGTGACTATAACTAGCTATAGTAGTGCCAGGCTGTGCCAAAAATAGCGATGTTAAACCAGTAAAAGCTATAGTGTAGTAGTAACACTAGATCTAAAACGAGTGTCAACTCGGTCGTAGATGCAGAAGTCACATTTTTCCCGCGCTGCTCCTGCAATAGGCATGTTGAACCTGCTATAGATGGAAATGAGAAACAGATACCACACAAATAGAACAGTACGAGGACTTAGATTACATTAGAATGGAAATCAGAACAAAAGAGCATAGCAGGCACCATAGCAGAGGAGCATTGCAGACGATCATTTCTCCATACGTAGGTTGGCGGCAAAAAAATATTTTCGCATTCAGATGAGAACGTTAGAGATGAGAATTAGGTGAAAAGAACTCGCTCCAACAAGAAAAAGCCTTTGTTTTAATGGTTGCCACCCCAGCTCTCTTCTCATATCCGTGAAACTCTGTCCTCTGTTTCGCATGATACAAAACTAGATGCCCGTCTTTGCACTTTCTTCGACGTCCTCTACCAATCGTGTCTGGCAGGGATACCATATTTCGAAGCCACACTCTAGCAGAGGATGGACAAACTTCACGTAGGCAGCCTCTTTAGTAGACCTGTTGCTTCTTCTCAGCGTACAGCAAGAAAACGCAGTCTTTTGGTTTGCCTTCACCACAGCATTATCTATGTGAACATTCCAGTTTAATTTATATGAAGATGTTATCTGTTCTTTCGGACAAGTCCGAAACAAGATACCACCTTGATATATATATATATGGCTCGGCGGCTATTTGACCATCTTCCTCTGTGCGGATGCACAAACAGGGTCCGAACTCCTACGGGAATCGGCAGTAAAGCCTCGAGTAATAAGTTTAATGGGCAGGGGCACTATGAATATATGAGTATAGAGCGGGACAATAAGTTGCGAATGTGGGTCTCACGGCAGGCGTGCCAGAGATAAGTACCTGCAGTCGCACTATCCTCTGTGTCCTCGGTGTCGGTGGCTCAGATGGATACATAATTATTGTTGTGTTTGGTCGTTGCGGACGTTACATGATATCCGTTTAAGTTCGTTTCGTGATCCTTTCACTCAGTTTTTTTTTATTACGGAGGCCAACCAGCTCTCTGGACGAATGTGCTGGGCTACCGTGCCAGCATAAAAAAAAAGAAAAGATGGAGAGAGCGCCTGCCATATAAGTAGGAGATCCCGGGTTCGAGATCCGGTTGGGGCACACATTTCCAACTGTCCCCGTTGAATTATATCAACTATGCAGCTAAGGGCATTCACTTCATTATAATTTCGTTCCAGTTTAAGTTGTTCATACTGAAATTCCTAGGTATTTACTTGAACTGACAGAATTTTAATTTCCGTGATTTATCATGTAGCCGAAATTTAATGGATTTCTTTTCGTGCTGATGTGGTTGACATCAGTCATTTCCTTATTCACAGGGAACTGCCACTTTTCGCACCATTCAGATATCATGTCTAGGATATGGTCTTCCGATGACTTTCCTAGAAAGTAAATAACGGCGTCATCTGCAGAAAAACACAGAGTGCTGGTCAGATCCCTCCTGAATCGTTTATATAGATTAGGAACTGCAGAGACCTTATAACATCCTCAGGGAACACCAGCTACCACTTACATTTGACTCGATGACTTTCCGTCAGTTACTGCGAACTGTGATCTTTCTGACAGCAAATCATGAATCTAGAGTAGACACACAACTGAGACGATACTCTGTAGGTACGTTGTTTGATTAGAAGTCGCTTGTGAAGAACGGTGTCCCCCCCCCCCCCCACCCCTGCGGGTTCGGGGGTTAGAATAGGCCCGCGGTATTCCTGCCTGTCGTAAGAGGGGACTAAAAGGAGTCTCACATGTTTCGGCCTTATGTGATGGTCCCCTCTCGGGTTTGACCTCCATCTTTCTAAATTATTCCGAAGAGCGAGCCAATTGGGGAAGGGCGCCTTACATGGTGCACTGTATCCGTCGTGCAATTAGACCTTTAGCCGTCTTTCTCGTCGTTGCAATGGTGTCCCGCTCGTTTTCGATCTCTTGGGCGCTTACCACGCTGCACTCTGCAGTGTTTCTTTTAACTGCGACGACGACCTTGGCCGTTTTTGCACCTAAGATCCAGCACGGTAGCCAGTCCGTTGTGGTGGGGCCGCCATGTACCCTCTTGGTTGTAGCCCCCTGACAACACAGGGATCGCTCTACTGATGCCTGCGCCGTTAACTCCCCACGTATGCCAAGGAGTAGATGCCCATCGCCCTGGGGCATCGGGACTCCCGGCAATGGCCATCCTGCCAGGTGGCCTTTGCTGTGGCTGGGTGGCGCCCGTTGGGAGGGCCCTTGGTCGGAGTAGGTGGCATCACGGCGGATGACCCGCAATGAAGCGTGGTACATCATCTCTCGCTGGCGGCCAGCCGCCAGCAGTCTCTAAGCGTTCTCGGGCTCAATTTAATGCTCAGAAGTACGATCCGAAAACGTTCCCCTCCCTGGCCACGCCGTGGGAATAGCGTAAGTCTCAGGATGGAGGTAACAGTTATTCGCCCCGATTCTTAGTTTGCACGAGAGCTGATGGGGAGTCTTTTCTCTCCACAAAGCCTCAGTTCTTCGTCAAGTATTTAGAGGACAAGTTTGGGGAGGTGGAGGGCTTGTCTAAAATGCGCTCTGGGTCAGTACTGATACAAACGGCATCCTCCGCCCAGTCCCGCAGGTTACTTGCTTGTGACAAGTTGGGGGATGTTAACGTTTCTATTACACCACATAAGAGTTTAAATATGGTCCAGGGTGTTATTTTCCATAGGGATCTCCTTTTGCAGTCTGATGACGAGCTGCGCGCCAACTTAGAACGTAGAGGTGTTCATTTCGTCCGGCGCGTTCATCGGGGTCCGAGGGACAATCAGGTTGCTACCGGTGCCTTCATCTTGGCCTTCGAGGGTGATACGTTACCGGAAAAGGTCAAGGTGATGGTCTACCGATGTGACGTCAAGCCCTATATCCCTCCCCCGATGCGGTGCTTCAAGTGCTGGAAGTTCGGCCATATGTCTTCCCGCTGCACTTCCAGCCTCACATGTCGCGATTGCGGACGCCCATCTCATCCCGATACTCCATGTGCCCCGCCTCCCATCTGCGTCAACTGCGGGGAGCACCATTCACCTTGCTCGCCTGACTGCAAAGTCTTTCAGAAAGAGCGCAAAATCATGGAATATAAGACCCTGGACCGGCTGACCTATACTGAGGCCAAACGGAAATATGACAGACTCCATCCTGTGAGAATGACATCTTCTTATGCAGCTGCTACAACAACTGTGCTAGCTCCATCAGTTTCGAGACTTCCAGCCAGCTCGATAAGCAGTAAGACTCCTGCCCCCTTGCCCGTGGGGGGCTCTACCCAACAGGTTGCTCCTGCACCACCTACCTCAGGAGCAACCTCCTCCCACCCGTCGGGGACGTCCGTCCCCGCTTCTCAGCCAGAGAAGCGTCTAACTTCTTCGACTACTCTCGCCCGTAAGAGTTCCCTTGGGACCCTCCCTTCCAGGGTTCCACCAGCGGGAAGGATGACAGCCACCAGTGGCATAAGTCCTCACCAGCGGCCGGGCGTAGGGCTTCACGATCCTCCTCTGTCCCGGAGACTGAATCGGTGAAGCCTTCCCAGCCGGTGAAACCCAAGGTTCAGCGAGAGAAGTCCAAGAGAAAGACCTCTAAGGCCAAAGAACTTGCGGTGGCACCAACCCCACCGCACCTTTCGCGCTCTGCGTCTGAGGATGAAGTCGAGATTCTAGAGTCCGCTGAGGACCTTGATCTCGCTGGTCCCTCAGACGCCATGGATGCCTCTCGTACGGGTACTGAATCGGTGGCAGTGAGTGAACAAGCGGCGTAAATTGCCTTCCCAGTCCTTTCACGCCTTTCTCAGCCATGGACAATACCATCCTCCAGTGGAACTGCGGCGGTTTTTTCCACCATTTAGCTGAGCTCCGCCAACTTCTCAGCCTTCGCCCTTTCTTCTGCATTGCTCTCCAGGAAACTTGGTTTCCAGCGATGCGAACCCCCGCCCTCCGTGGCTATCGGGGTTATTACAAGAACCGAGCAGCTTATGAAAGGGTGTCTGGTGGCGTCTGCATATATGTCCTTCACACTCTGCACAGCGAGTCTGTCCCTCTCCAGACGCCTTTAGAGGCTGTCGCTGTACGCGTATGGACGCCACAGGCTGTTACCGTCTGCAGTCTTTACATTCCACCGGATGGTGATGTCTCGCAGCATGTCCTGGCTGCACTGGTCGCCCAATTGCCGCCACCTTTCTTGCTATTGGGCGACTTCAACGCCCATAACCCTCTGTGGGGTGGGTCAGTGGCCACAGGTCGAGGCGCCATCGTTGAACATTTGTTGTCGCAGCTCGATCTCTCGCTGTTAAATGATGGCGCCTTCACACACTTCAGTGTGGCGCATGGCACCTACTCCGCCATTGACCTTTCCATCTGTAGCCATAGCCTCTTACCGTCTGTCCAATGGAGTGTGCATGACGACCTGTGTGGTAGTGACCACTTTCCGCTCTTTTTGTCACTACCACAGCGTCACTCTTCTGGGCGCCCTAGCAGATGGGCTATGAATAAGGCTGACTGGGATTTGTTCTCCTCCACTGCCGCTTTTGAGCCTCTCTCTACTGATGACATTGATGCGGTGGTTCAATCTGTCACCACCAGCATCGTTACTGCCGCCGAATCTGCCATTCCCCGTTCTTCTGGGTCCGCTTGGCGGAAGGCTGTGCCTTGGTGGTCGCCTGAGATCGCTGAAGCGATTAAAGATCGCCGGCGGGCGCTCCAGCGTCACAAGCGACATCCCTCCTTAGCCCACCTTATCGCCTTCAAACGGCTGCGTGCGCGGGCCCGCCTCCTTATCCGCCAAGGAAAGAAGGAGTGCTGGGAGCGGTATGTGTCCACCATTGGCCTCCATGTCACTCCCTCGCAGGTCTGGGCCAAGATTCGACGCGTCTACGGCTATCGGACCCCTGCCAGCGTCCCTGCGCTCTCACTGAATGGAGCCGTTTGTACCGACTCCGACGTCATTGCAAATCGCTTAGCAGAGCATTTTGCTATGAGTTCCGCTTCTGCGAATTACCCCCAGGCCTTCCGCTCCATTAAAGAGCGGCTGGAACGTCGGAGCCTTTCGTTTCGCACCAACCACCCGGAATCTTACAATGCTCCATTCAGTGAGTGGGAATTTCGCAGTGCCCTAGCTGCTTGCCCTGATACCGCTCCTGGGCCAGATGGCATCCACTGTCAGATGCTGAAACACCTTTCAGTAGACTGCCAGCGGCGCCTTCTCGATCTTTACAACCGTCTTTGGGTCGAGGGGGAGTTTCCGTCGCAATGGCGGGAAGGCATTGTCATCCCCGTTTTGAAACCTGGGAAGACCCCTCTGGAGGTGGACAGCTACCGTCCCATTAGCCTCACCAACGTTCTTTGTAAGTTGCTTGAACGGATGGTGAGCCGGCGCTTGCATTGGGTACTGGAGTCTCGGGGCCTTCTGGCTCCGTCTCAGGGTGGGTTCCGTAAAGGCCGCTCCGCCACCGACAATCTGGTGAGTCTGGAGTCGGCCGTCCGTACTGCCTTTGCCCGCCGTCAGCACCTGGTCGCTGTCTTTTTCGACATGCGGAAGGCATACGATACGACATGGCGTCATCACATTCTTTCTACGCTTCATGGATGGGGTCTTCGGGGTCCTCTGCCGATTTTTATCCGCAATTTTCTGTCGTGTCGTACCTTCCGCGTGCAAGTCGCGGCCTCGTATAGTTCCTCCCACGTCCAGGAGAACGGTGTGCCACAGGGCTCTGTTTTAAGTGTCTGTCTGTTTTTAATAGCCATTAACGGGCTTGCTGCGGCCGTGGGAAATTCTGTCTCCGCTTCCCTGTATGCTGACGACTTCTGCCTTTATTACAGCTCTACTGGCATTGCAGCTGTTGAACGTCAGCTACAGGGCGCTATCCGTAAGGCGCAGTCTTGGGCTGTAGCGCATGGGTTTCAGTTTTCGGCAGCCAAGACCTGCGTTATGCATTTCTGCCGGCGCCGAACAGTCCATCCTGAGCCGCGGCTTTATCTTGCCGACGAACTCCTTGCTGTGGTGGAGACCCACAGGTTTTTGGGGGTGGTTTTCGATGCCCGGTTGACTTGGCTGCCTCATATCCGGCAGCTCAAACAGACGTGTTGGCGGCATCTCAATGCACTCCGATGTTTGTGCCACACCCGCTGGGGAGCCGACCGCTCTACCCTGTTACGGCTCTACCAGGCGTTAATCCAGTACCGTCTGGATTATGGGTGCCTGGCATATGGCTCAGCATCCCCGTCTGCGTTGCGGGTGCTGGACCCAATTCTCCACAGCGGGATACGCCTTGCCACTGGTGCTTTCCGCACCAGCCCTGTGGACAGCTTACTCGTGGAGGCAGGTGTCCCTCCACTGCGGTTCCGACGCCAACGTTTGCTGGCCGCTTATGCTGCCCATGTTCTAAGCTCGCCCGGGCATCCTAACTATCGTCTCCTGTTCCCGCAGTCGGTCGTCCATCTGCCGGAACGTCGGCCCCGGTCGGGTTGTCCGATCGCCATACGCGTCAAGGAGCTTCTCTCCGGGCTTGGGCTTGTCCCTGTTCCGCCTCCTTTCCGGGCACCTCTGCGTACACCCCCGTGGTGCGTTCCTCGCCCTTGCCTTCGGCTAGACTTGGCACAGGGCTCGAAGGACTCAGTCCCTCCAGAGGCCTTCCGCCGCCGCTTTTATTCCATCCTGGCCACGTATCAGGGCTCTGGCATTGTTTACACCGACGGCTCGATGGTTGCTGGTCGAGTCGGTTATGCGCTCACTCTAGGGGACCATTCCGAACAACGTTCCTTGCCGGCTGGCTGCAGCGTTTACACTGCTGAGCTGGTCGCCATCTTTCGAGCCCTAGAGTATATCCGCTCCTGCTCAGGTGAGTCCTTCGTTATCTGTAGCGATTCCCTGAGCAGTTTACGAGCACTCGACCAGTGTTTTCCTCGTTCCCGTCTGGTGATGGCTATCCATGAGTCCCTGCATACGCTTGAGCGTTGCGGCCGCTCTGCGGTCTTCGTGTGGACCCCAGGCCATGTTGGGATCCCCGGCAACGAGAATGTTGACCGGCTGGCGAAAGAGGCGACTAGTGCACCATCTCTGGACGTTGGCCTCCCGGAGACAGATTTGCGATCGTTCCTGCGCCGCAAAATTCTGGCCCTTTGGGACACTGAATGGCGCGGCCTGCCTTCACGCAACAAACTTCGGGCCATCAAGGGGGCTACCGGTGTGTGGCGCTCCTCCTTGCGGGTCTCTCGCAAGGAGTCTGTTGTCCTCTGCCGGCTGCGCACTGGGCACACTCGGCTTACGCACGGCCACTTATTGCGCCGTGAGGACGCGCCTCTATGTCGCTGCGGCTCCGTTTTATCCGTGGTTCATGTTTTATTGGAGTGTCCGTTTTTAGCTGCGCTCAGGCAGTCGTTCGCACTGCCTGACTCGCTCCCTGCCCTTTTAACAGATGACTCGGCTATGGCTGACTTAGTTTTACGTTTTATTCGGGCAGGGGGTTTTTATTCTTTAATCTGAGTGTTTCTGTTTTTATCTTATTGTTTTGTGTTGATTCTGGCCTTTGGTCTCCGGTTTTAAACTGATTTTTTAATGTGTTTCAAGTGGTTGGCTTTTCCTTTTTATTTCTATGGTCGGCCAACCACCGTCACACTCTGTGTGGTTTTAGTTCGTTTTGTCTTGTCTTTGTCTCAGTTTCTCTTGTTCTGTATCGTCTGTGATCTCTTCTGTTCCTCGTTTTTATTCTATGTGGGTGTTCTTTGTCTTTGGAAAAAGGGACCGATGACCATAGCAGTCTGGTCCCTTTAATCCCCCAAACCAACCAACCAACCAAGAACGGTGTCAAAAGCCTCCTGGAAATCTAGAAATATGGAATCAACCTCAGATCCCCTCACGATAGCACCCATAACTTCGTACGAATAAAGAGATACTTGTGCTTCACAAGAACCTTATTTTCTAAATCCACGTTGGTTGTATGTAAATAGAACGTTTCCTTTGAGGTAATCATGTTCGAACACAGTATATTGTAACGTCTCCTGGAAACATTTTATGCAAAATGTAAGTGAACAGTGCCAAAATGACGTAAAAAGAAAAACAGAGACATAGGAATTTTATAAGAGTTTAATAATGGATATACAACTCGCATCGCTGATGTGACCAAACCAAAGAATACTTAATTAAAATTGTTTCTTTTTTAATATAGAGACAACGGTTTTCTTTGTGATCATTCTGCTTTGTGTCTTTTCTGGATGCTCTTGCTCGGTTGATAACGTCTGTATTGCTGGTAATTATGTATTCGTCATCTTCAAAATAAAGCTTATGTTTGTCAAAGTGATATATGATTTTATTTGTTTAAAAATAAACATCCTCTCTCTGAGCTTTGGCAGAATTAATTTCAGACAGCGAGTTTCGTTATCGCAGCCATAACTGCTTGGATAACTAATTTGCTTAAATACGACCTCAGTGGCCAGCTTACTCGAAACAAAAAAAAAAAAAAAAAAAAAAAGAAAAGAAAAAATCTATGCCGCCACTCACGAACTCACCACGGGTTATCGTGCAAGTACTGCTATTAAGATTTTAAATATTTTCATCAAATATTAGATGCACCACGCTGCAGACTAACTCAGGTACCATTTTACCTTCTCTCAAAGTATTAAATTTTCTCTTTCGGTTTAAGCAAAAGGTACATTACTTCGGCAACACATATAAAGAGCAATATTTACCCCGTAAATAAGAGAACATCATGCTCTTGACTGAAAAATTGATATCAAGGCAATGTCTCACTTATATAATTGCTAGCCATTCCTTAGTAAAACTTCCTTACTGTGAGACTAACAATATTACGTTATGAATTCTTATGACAATATTGTAATAAACTGTTGGCACTTCATATATAAAAGCTTACAGCTGTAAATAACGTTCAACTACACGACGAATATTATTTCTTGTTACTACATTAGTAAAACCTATTTTAAAATTACAATATATTCCAAAATCTTCTGCAAATCGACGTTAATGATATGAGAATGTAATTCATCGGATTACTCCTTTTCCCTTTCTTGAGCATTGGTGTCTCCTACGTAACTTTCCAGCCTTTAGGTACGGATCTTTCGTCGTGCGAGCAGTTGTATATGATTACTAAGCAAGGGGATATTCTATCAGCATACTCTAAAAGGAACCTAAGTGGTGTATCATATCAGCGACCGGTGCCAGAGTTAATTTTCCTTTGTTTTTGACTATATGGTGTAGTGAACGACAGCGAATTCTTCTCTTACATCATTTCTATGTTATTACATTAGTCAGCATTTCAACTGCTCATATATACCCTAAACACACTATTTTCACTCATTATCTTATACAGTTGGTGTTTCGTCTAACCCTGATTACCCAAAGTCCGTTCTACTGCTGTTAGTAGGTTAGCATATGGAAGTATTAAGGGTCAGTTGGTAATGAAGTAATTGTCTGAGTCCAATTATATTTATTTTCATTTATCAGACATACTTGATCAGAACAGTGTTTTACGCATTTGATGATGCTACGTGGAAACATCTTCCTAGAAAATTGTACCGGAAATGCAGAAACACCTACTCAACTCTTTATGGTATCCGGAAGACTCGCGTGGGTTTGTTCGTAGGTGCTTTGTGGCGTCTTTCGTTTGTCATTGTAATTATGACTGTTGCGTGCAAACAAAACTATATGCTAAGCGACGTGACCTCATGAATACGAAACGTTTAATGAAGTTGCTTCATCTTCAACCGAACCATTACCGCGAAAGCTGTTTAATGCTTACGACATCGTTGCCCGTGAAGACACGTTAGATAGCGTTTTTCGTCAGGTGTTCAAGTGTTAGAGAAAGCCTTTGGCAGTTAACAAGACGTCCACAAATTTGTAGTACTATAACTCTACACAGGAACTTACGGAGTTAATACTATGGAGAGCTAGTAGCAGCATCAAGAATGTTGCTTTAGCTAGCATTGATACCTCAGAAAGTGAATACCGGAAATACTATTCTTGCCATACACTCCAAGAAAAAAAAAAACAAAAAACAAAAAAGCCATGAACCATGAATGAATTATCCGAACTGGACGGAAGTCGGCAGGCGTGATGACCATGCACAGACAAACAAATGATGACAGTTACAGAAAACATGAATAATTCATTCAAGAGAAAGAGCTTCAGGAATTGAGCAAGTCAATAACGCGTTGGTGAATCTCTGGCCCTTACGCAGGCTGTTATTCGATTTGGCATTGATTGAGTTGTTGGATGTTCTCCTGAGGAATAGCTTGCCAAATTCTGTTGTATTTGACGTTGAAATAGTTCAAATGGCTCTGAGCATTATGGGACTTAACTTCTGATGTCATCCGTCCCCTAGAACTTAGAACTACTTAAACCTAACTAATCTAAGGACATCACACACATCCATGCCCGAGGCAGGGTTCGAACCTGCGACCGTAGCAGTCTCGCGTTTCCGGACTGAAGGGCCAAGAACCGCTCGGCCACCGCGGCCGCCTTTGCGAGTTAGATCATCAGGATCCCGAGATGGATGGATGGTCATGCCCATAACGCTCCAAACGTTCCTAGTTGGGGAGAAACCCAGCCATCTTGCTGGCGAAGGTAGGACTTCGCAAGCATGAAGACAAGTAGTACAATCTCTCGCGGTATGCAGTTGGTCATTATCCTGCTGAAATGTGAGCCCAGGATGGCTTGCCATGTAGGGAAACAAATCGGGGCGTAGAATATAGTCAACGTATCACTTTGCTGTAAAAGTACAGAGGATACCAATCAAAGAGGTCTTGCTATGAAAAGAAATAGGACCCCAGACCATCAGTCCTGCTTGTCGGGCCGTATAATAGGTAGCAGTCGGGTTGGTATACAATCTCTGTCCGGGACGTCTCCAGACACTACTTCGGCGTATAATCTCATTGAATGGAGTAGAATTGTCTTCAGTAATGAGCTTCGCTTCCAACGGACTCTCGATGACTAGCGAAAACGCCTCTGAAATGCCCAGGGGAGTACTGGGTTACGAGCCTGATTGACGCCTGCCATATGGCCCCACAACCATGAGTGCCATTTCGTGTCACAGCACGACCCGTTTGGCTGTCATCGGCGGCATCCTTACAGCACAGCGTTATGTCGATGATAGTCCATTTGTTGCCCTTCATAGGGAACATACTATCAGAGTCGTAATTTAAAACAGTTCTGGAAAATTTAAGCTCAAATAAGAGAAAAGGGATGGATAAAATTTCCTCGGAATCATAAAATCATTGGGGAAGTGGCAACCAGACAACTATTCGCGTTGGTGTGCAGAATATATGAAACTACCAACGGACCATTGGACTTCCGAGAAAATACCGTCAACATAATTCCGAAGACAGCAAGGACTAAAAGTGCGAATATTAGCACCGTCTGCTTATCAGCTCATGCATTCAAGCAGTTGACAAGAGCAACATACAGAAGAACGGTAAAGGAAACTGAGGATCTGTTAGATGATCGTCAGTTAGGCTTCATGAAAGGAAAAAGTAGCAAGAGGTGGTTCTGCCACTGCGTTTAATAATGGAAGTGAGACTGAAGAAATATCAAGAGACACTCATATGATACGTTGACCTAGAATATGCGTTCTGCAATATAAAATGGAACAAGTTGTTCGAAATTCTGAGACTAAAATGAGTAAGCTGTAGGGAAAGATGAATAATAGTACTTACAAGAATCAAGAAGGAAAAACAAGACTGGATGATCAAGAACGAAGAGATCGGATTAATTAGGGTGTAAGACAGGAATGCAGCATTTCGCCCCTGCTGCTCAATCTATACTTCAAAGAAGAAATGAAGGAAATTTTTAAAAAAGTTTCCAGCGTAGAATTACAATTCAGAGTGAAAGGACATCAATGACAAGATTTGCTGATGACATTCCTATGTTCAGTGAAAGTGAGGAACAATTGCGCCATTAGCTGAATGGAATGACCAGTCATGAGTAATACAATACATGGATTAAGTGGAAAAAGACCAACGGAATGAAAAGCAGCAGAAATGAAAGTAGCAGTGAGTAACTTACCCTAACATCAGAGTTATCACGAAGTCGACGAAGCTACAGAATTATGCTCCCTTGGAAAGAAAATAAGCCATAACGGACGAACCAAGGAGTCAGGGCATAAAAAGAAGACTAGCGCAGACAAAGACAGCATTCCGAGTCAAGAGCAGTGTACTGGTATCAAACATGTCTTAATTTGTGGAAGACATTTCTGAGAGTGTACGTCTTGACAACAGAATTAAATGGTAGTGAATCATAGACAGTGGGAAAACCGAAACATAAGAGAATCGAAGGATTTGAGATGTGGTTCTACAAAAGAATGGGTAAAAATTTGATCGTCTAATAAGGTGAAGAAAGGAAAATATGTGAATCACTGACAGGAGGAAAGGACAGGATGATAGGACATGTGTTGTTGTTGTTGTGATCTTCACTCCTGAGACTGGTTTGATGCAGCTCTCCATGCTACTCTATCCTGTGCAAGCTTCTTCATCTCCCAGTACTTACTGCAACCTACATCTTTCTGAAGCTGCTTAGTGTATTCATCTCTCGGTCTCCCTCTACGATTTTTACCCTCCACGCTGCCCTCCAATGCTAAACTGGTGATCCCTTGATGCCTCAGAACATGTCCTACCAACCGATCCCTTCTTCTAGTTAAGTTGTGCCACAAACTTCTCTTCTCACCAATCCTATTCAATACCTCCTCATTAGTTATATGGTCTACCCATCTAATCTTCAGCATTCTTCTGTAGCACCACATTTCGAAAGCTTCTATTCTCTTCTTGTCCAAACTATTTATCGTCCATGTTTCACTTCCATACATGGCTACGCTCCATACAAATACTTTCAGAAACGACTTCCTGACAAATCAACACTCGATGTTAACAAATTTCTCTTCTTCAGAAACGCTTTCCTTGCCATTACCAGTCTGCATTTTATATCCTCTATACTTCGACCATCATCTGTTATTTTGCTCCCAAAATAGCAAAACTCATTTACTACTTTAAGTGTCTCATTTCCTAATCTAATTCCCTCAGCATCACCCGACTTAATCCGACTACATACCATTATCCTCATTTTGCGTTTGTTGATGTTCATCTTATACCCTCCTTTCATGACACTGTCCATTCCGTTCAACTGCTCTTCCAAGTCCTTTGCTGTCACCGACAGAATTACAATGTCATCGGCGAACCTCAAAGTTTTTATTTCTTCTCCATGGATTTTAATACCTACTCCGAAATTTTCTTTTGTTTCCTTCAGTGCTTGCTCAATATACAGATTGAATGACATCGGGGATAGGCTACAACCCTGTCTCACTCACTTCCCAGCCACTGCTTCCCTTTCGTGCCCCTCGACTCTTATAATTGCCATTTGGTTTCTGTACATATTGTAAATAGCATTTCGCTCCCTGTATTTTACCCCTGCCACCTTCAGAATTTGAAAGAGAGTATTCCAGTCAACATTGTCAAAAGCTTTCTCTAAGTCTACAAATGCTAGAAACGTAGGTTTACCTTTCCTTAATCTTTCTTCTAAGATAAGTCCTAGGGTCAGTATTGTATCACGTGATCCAATATTTCTACGGAATCCAAACTGATCTTCCCCGAGGTCAGCTTCTACCAGTTTTTCCATTCGTCTGTAGAGAATACGCGTTAGTATTTCGCATCCGTGATTTATTAAACTAATAGTTCGGTAATTTTCACATCTGTCAGCACCTGCTTTCTTTGGGATCGGAATTATTATATTCTTCTTGAAGTCTGACGGTATTTCGCCTGTCTCATACATCTTGCTCACCAGATGGTAGAGTTTTGTCAGGACTGGTTCTCCCAAGGCCGTCAGTAGTTCTAATGGAATGTTGTCTACTCCCGGGGCCTTGTTTCGACTCAGTTCTTTCAGTGCTCTGTCAAACTCTTCACGCAGTATCGTATCTCCCATTTCATCTTCATCTACATCCTCTTCCATTACCATAATATTGTCCTCAAGTATATTGCCCTTGTATAGGCCCTCTATATACTCCCTCCACCTTTCCGCTTTCCCTTCTTTGCTTAGAACTGGGTTTCCATCTGAGCTCTTGATATTCATACAAGTGGTTCTTATTTCTCCAAAGGTCTCTTTAATTTTCCTATAGGCAGTATCTATCTTACCCCTAGTGATATAACCCCCTGCATCCTTACATTTGTCCTCTAGCCATCCCTGCTTAGCCATTTTGCACTTCCTGTTGATCTCGTATTTGTATTCCTTTTTGCCTGCTTCATTTACTGCATTTTTATATTTTCTCCTTTCATCAATTAAATTCAGTATTTCTTCTCTTACCCAAGGATTTCTACTAGCCCTCGTCTTTTTGTGTACTAGATCCTCTGCTGCCTTCACTACTTCATCTCTCAAAGCTACCCATTCTTCTTCTATTGTATTCCTTTCCCCCATTCCTGTCAATTGTTCCCTTATGCTCTCCCTGAGATTCTGTACAACCTCTGGTTCTTTCAGTTTATCCAGATCCCATCTCCTTAAATTCCCACCTTTTTGCAGTTTCTTCAGTTTCAATCCACAGTTCATAACCAATTGATTGTGGTCAGAGTCCACATCTGCTCCTGGAAATGTCTTAGAATTTAAAACCTGGTTCCTAAATCTCTGTCTTACCATTATGTAATCTATTTGAAACCTGTCAGTATCTCCAGGCTTCTTCCATGTATACAGCCTTCTTCTATGGTTCTTGAACCAAGTGTTAGCTATGACATGTGTTATGACATCAGAAAACAGGCGCTGTGGTACTGGAGGGAGCTGTGGAGGGCAGAAATAGGTACGGATGGCAAAGATATGAAAATAACCAGCAAATAATTGAGGGCATCAGGTGCAAGTGCATCTCATAGACGAAGAAGTTGGCGCGGGTGAGGAAATATTGACGGGTTGTAGAAAACCAATTGGAAAATTGATGACAAAAAAGTTATTATCTGAAATTTAACAATAAAAGTCGTATAAAAAAGATATGTTTACAGTAAGTCATCAATGTGCTGCTGCATTGAAACGCTGTACTTTTGTAGCAAGTAAGTTGTATTCCGCAAAGCACTGAATACGTAAATCCCCTTACCACCGATAGGTCGTTTCCTGTCTCGCTCGAAGATAATTGTACCAAAAACGACAACTTTTCGAGAGCTTTTACTGTGTCGCTGAAACAGCATACAAGCACAGCTCGTAAGTTATTATATAAAAATCACCAAGTATAGGCTTCAACTGAAAATACTGCAGTCAAATATGATGTCTCCGTAGTTATGATTCTGATGTAAAAATTGATCTTGCGACACACGGCCACATTCCTCTTCACGTGACAAATGTCTCACGTGTCTGATTCTGCCTTTCACGCTTCGAAATCACCGTTAGTGAAATGCCACATCATGTAACAAAACTTGCATAGCGCCTCATCTACATTCGGTTTTAAATTTCCTGTGAAGAATGGATTTACAGCAGAGATGTCCAACCCGCGGCCCACCGGGCGCATGCAGTCCGAAGCAAAAACCAGTGTGGCCCAGGGAGTGATCATCTACAATGAAGCGCAAAAGAAACTGGTATGCGTATTCAAATACAGAGGTATGTAAACAGGCAGAATACGACGCCTATATAAGACAAGTGTATGGTGCAGTTGTTACATCGATTACCGCTGCCACAATGACAAGTTATCAAGATTTAACGTTGTGTTTTAGTAGGCGCACGAGCGATGGGTTCAAAATGGTTCAAATGGCTCTGAGCGCTATGGGATTTAACATCTGAGGTCATCAGTCCCCTTGAACTTAGAACTACTTAAACCGAACTAACCTAAGGACATCACACACATCCATGTCTGAGGCAGGATTCGAATCTGTGACCATAGCAGTCGCGCGGTTCCAGACTGAAGCGCCTAGAACCGCTCGGCCGGCAGCACCCGGCCTAGCGATGGGTACAGCATTTCCGAGGTAGCGATGATGTGGAGATTTTCCCGTTCTACCATTTTACGAGTGTACCTTGAATATCAGGAATCCGGTAAAACATCAAATACCAGATATCGCTGGGGCCGGAAAAAGATCCTGCGAGAACGGGACCAACTACTGAAGAGAATCAATCGTTCAACGTGACAGAAGTGCAACCCTTCCGCAAATTCTAACAAATGTCGATGCTGGGGCATGAACAAGTATCAGCGTGCGAGCCGTTCAATCATCGTCGACATGGAATTTTGGAGCCTAAAGTCCACTCATGTGCCCTCGATGGCTGCACCACAGAAAGCTTTACACCTCGTCTGGGCCCGTCAACACCGACAATGGACTTTTGATTACTGCAAACATGTTGCCTGGCCGGACGAGTCTCGTTTCAAATTGTATCGAGTGGATGGTCGTGTACGGGTATGGAGACAACCTCACGAATCCAAGGACCCTGCTTATCAGCAGGCGACTGTTCAAGCTGCTGGAGGCTCTATAATGGTGTGCGGCGTGTGCAGTTGGAGTGATATGGGACCCCTGATACGATCAAGTGACAGGTGACACGTACGTAAGCATCCTGTCTGATCACCTGCATCCGTTCATGTCCATTGTGCATACCGACGGAGTTTGGCAATTCCAGCAGTACAGTGCGACGCGCCACGCGTCCAGAAATGCTACAGACTGGCTCGAGGAACACTCTTCTGAGTTCAGAAACTTCTGCTGGCCACCAAACTCCCCAGACATGAACTTTATTGAGCTGTTCAGATGTCCATCCTCTCGTACTATTACGGATTTATGGACAGCCCTGCAAGATTCATGGTGTCAATTTCCTCCATCACTACTTCAGACATTAGTCGAGTCCTCACCACGTCCTGTTGCGGCACTTCTGCGAGCTCGAAGGGGCCCTAGACGATATTAGGCAGTTGTACCAGTTTCTATGGCTCTTCAGTCCATCACACACTCAGTAAAAAAAAGTTAATTACATTTCCGTTTATGATCAAGTTATGATATACTGGATATTTTCAGTCTGACACTCGCGCCTCACGATGCTATTCTCTCATTGGTCCACCCTTCTTTTTTTCGGTGGTTTTAGTTCTCGTTAAGGATATTAGTTGCAGTATGTGCGTCCCCCCCCCCCCCCAAAAAAAAAGAAAAAAACCTCGTGTCCTTCCAGTGTGACCCAGGTAAGCTAGAAGGCGCAGGGTGAACTCGGGCTAGCCGCTGTGTGACTCCTACATTTTCTGGGAAGTGCGACTGCGGCTGCAAGCACCGCGCTCTCGCTTCCCGGCACGCCCGTCCGCTGGCATTTTTACAGGGACAGGGGCACGGGCAGACACAGGGACGCCCCAGCGCCGTACCCTACCGGCTGCGGTGACGTAGGCTGCGTTACGCCGCCCTTGCGAAACGCGGCGCGAGTTCAAAAGGTCGCTCCGCCGTGTGACGCACGCCGGCGCCGCTTCCGGCAACGTCACGCCGCCCAAGGAGCCGCCCCACGGCCGCTGCCCTCGGGGTCGCCGTCTTCCGGTACTGCGTGCAGGCGCCGCCTCGGGAATCCCGAGGTCTCACAGCTGAGCTGCAGTCCGTGACGACGGCATCGCCGTTGTGAGGGGGTGTTGCAACTTTGTACAAATTAGCATGACATTTATACTGAACTAGGGCCTTCCGAGGACGAAGTGTCTTCAGTCCGGATGACTTCTCCATAATACTGGTAATATACACCAACATACCTTGTGAATCAATTTATTATTGAAAACCACATGAAAATCCTACAGTAGTTCCTGGGATTATCCGTACACAGACAGGACAATAGAATGGGAGAATTTATCATATGTACAGACTCTAGTCATGCTTAACTGTTCTCTCGAGTTATGGTGACCGTTAATTTACTGCTTTCCTGCCAGATACCGCCTCCACTCTAGCTGACCAGCTCGTAAGTACCACCACTGACAATAGTGGTGTGACGGTTGTGCTGTTTTACAAGCGTCTATGGTGCTAATGTCCAATTTCTGGTGACCTAGATAGAAGGGTAGCAACCCCCCCCCCCACCACCCCCATATGAACAAGCAAATTAATTAAGGCAAATAATAATGTCACGCACTGAAGACGTCTTACTGAATAGTAATTAGCAGGGGTGCCCTAACTAAAATGACACTATGGGTACGACACCACATACATAGACATTAATGAGAGCGTGGGCCAGCTATTCTACAGGGTGGGATAAATAAACGTGGCCCGCAGAATAAGTTCCAGGGTAACAAGAAACACAGTGGAAGAAATGAAATACAATACTCATCTGAGTATCGTAGATGTTGAAAGAGACCATTATTCAGCTGCTGACGCTTTTGGGCCCTGGTCAGCATGTTACTGAAGGCGGATAGAAGCTAGGCTGCTGGAATTGCTGCAGTTTTATCTAAAATATCTGAAATGTTCAGCTGCAGCTCTTGAAGATCATGAGGGTTGTTGCGATACACCTTACACTTGAGGGCTGCCCACACAAATTAATCGCACACTAACGGTTCAGGTGACCTGGGTGGCAAACTAGGGTTGCGACCAGACCTCAGGTTCAGGAATAGAGGATTCGTCTGCAAAATCGACGTGATTTTTCCGTCTCTTGCGACAAGCGTGTGGTTGATTTGGTAGGACTCTGAAGCATTTTATGATGAACCGCAGCCACATTTTCTGGTATGCACGCAATTTTCGTATTGCTTTTAGATTTGTTCAAAACAAATCCTTTTTGACGCTATTTTCGGACTAAATGTTGATGGTGCTCTTGATAGGCACCTGGACACCAAGAAATTTCTCAGCAAACAACAGACCACACCGTTTCCACGACACTGTTCTCACGTAAGTTTCCACAGCAAATTTCAGCTGCTTCACTATGAGTACCATCGTCCCATTTGCACTGCTCCACTCACGGTGACACAGCCCGCACTACGCTCTGAACCAGTGTGGTTCACGTGGCGGGCGTACACGTAGTGAGCTCGTCACAGTGTGTGTTTATATGCATACATTCACGTCCAATCCTCTGCACTTTTCCCGGCCACTTTTATTCCCCCCACCCTGTGGAACAGAGGCAAGTCATCACTATAACTATTGGGTTAATCATCGAAAAGTAAAACTCTTGAGTTTTCACTTAGTTAAGCACTTGAGCATTTAATGCTTGGATAAAGGGCTCTAATGAGGTACTCTAACCATGGCACAGGTGGGTGAAAACAGTAAATACAAAGTTATTTGAATTATACACGAATGTGACAAGTGAAAGGAAGCAGCGTTAGTGAAATACAGAGAGAACATGGAAAAATAGGATCGAACACTAGTGGGATGCCAAAGTACTTATTGAAAGCAAACAAGTTAGCCGCGAGGTATTAACATAAAGTAAATGGTTCCTGAATGGAGTGAAGTAATAGCACGGAATTGGCTATCAAAGTGATGGCCCATCTTACGAACTCGTACCTTAATGCGGAAAGCAGTGGCAGTGTCCGCTGGATACTGTGAGATTAGCTCTCTTTCTATGATCAGCACTCTAGCGGAAAAATACTTCTCTGTGACCACAACGCTCGCCCCACCGATTGTCTGGCAGTCTCTGTCATTCCCCTTCCATATCCTAACATGCGAAGCCATTACCCTCTTGTCACCAGCAGTGAAGTATTCTCTCTCTGAGCGCTCTGGAACTTCGCTGTTTTTCACCAGGGGCCCTATTCTATATCGTTGTAGCGATCAGTGCAGTAAGTTAGTCTCGGTAGCGACGTCATTTCCGGTTCTTTATCCGAATTTCCTATTCAGTAAGGTTCTGAGACCCGTTACCGAATAGTCCTCGCGCCGATTTTTCGACACTTGTGCCGAGAGGTTTTGGATTTCGGTATGGCCCTGTCGTTCGGATAGCTGTGGTTTATTTACACGTATAATTTGTTGTTTTAAACCTATTGAGCGGTTTTGGCTTTGGATTTAGTGATTGTGTTACTAAAGAATCACCACAGGACGAATCTGGTTGGAAAGCGAGTTCATAATAGACTATTTTCCTTTGTTATAAATATGCTTAGGTTAGGTTGTTACTGTGAATGATTACAACATAAAAAAGTTTTCGGTCAATATTCTCTCAAAATACCCGTTATTTTATGCCATTAAGAGTTTAAAGATAATTAAATATCAAGACATCGGCTATGCTTACGTATATTACATGACTGTTAGCTGAAACTACTAGTGACTTGGCGTAATCCTTTCCGCAAATAGGTTACTTATTAATTATCGAAACGCGCTTAAAACTTGTAAGTAACAATGCAAAGGAATTTTGAGATGCCTCATAGAGGAAATCTTAAAAAAATTCATGCATTTACGGCTTACGGCTTCATCATTCGGCAACGAAGACAACCTTCGTCGTCTCAACTCAATTATAAGCTCCACTAGCATGCAACCTGTAGCAGCGAAGTTGGGAAGGCAACGAACTGCCGTGGGTCTGCCGTGGCTAAGGACGTAGGTTCGTTTACTGCCGCATGCGAAATTGGTTTTCTTTCCCTCTTCGTGTCTGCAACTCATTCTGAGACTTCGTTAATCGTAAAAGTTAAACATTTTTCTAAAATATTCGTTGTAATTTACACGTAACAGCGTGCTCTCTCAGTAACGAGTTTCTCCGGTTTAGTGACTTCTATATGTTCAAAAAGTGAAAGATTCAATTACTGTGCGTGAAGCAACCAACAGCGATATTAATACTTCTTGTCACAAATAATTCACGATTTTTTTCAGAATACGTAGCGATTTCCGGGAGTGTGGTCAGACAGGAATCTAAGAGCACTACGTAAATTATTGGGAATGAAACCAGAAGCAATCGTCTTTATACTCTAGCTTGTCACAAGTACCTATCTGCGATCGAATCGTTAACAACAGTAGACAGAGATGAAAAGTTCCAGCCACCATATTATCAGACTGTAACACCGTATATGAAACATTTTGATTCATCAGATGTATGTTATAAACTACAACGAACTTCTATAGCTGCACTCGCCACACGCTCTTGAAAAGGCGATTTTTTAAACTTTGTTTTCATGAACCAAATCCTGGATGTATCATACAGTTAAGTAGGCTACTTCATCATTTGGATCTCCAGGAGCGAGCTATAGCCACATTCTGTGCTTCTTCTCATTCTTTGACCCACTCTTAAACAATTTTTCTGGTTCATGGAGATCTGTTCCGTCTATGCAACTAACTAAAGGCAGTTTAATCCCATACGCGTCTAGCTTCTTTTATTCATGAAGCATCATCACGAAGAAAAGAAAGTGAAACGCGTATGACAATAAACAAACTGCCTTCAATTAGTTGCATAGATGGAACGTACCTCCATAAAGTTTGAAGTAACTAAGGACCGACGGAAAACCGAAAAAAATGATGAATATTTCGAGTGTTTCTATAGATGTATTTGTGCAATGTGGTACTACACTCCATTCCTAACTCATATTCCGAAACGTAAAATCCAAAACATGACGTCGATGTGAATTAAAATAAAATGAGATAACGTGACATTTACGACAGTTTCAAGAACACAGTCAATATTCCATCATTATCAAACATTCATGGAATTCCGTGGTCAGCGAAATTAGAATATTACGTACTCTAACCACAATTTTCGGTACTGTGAAGAATGGCATGCCTGTGTCGGCTTCTAGCCGCTTCGAGTTCGTGCCGCTATGACGCTGTAATGCGTATACGCGGATCTGAGGCAGATTGCTTCTCATTGGTTGGCGCGAGGAGAACTGACAACAGCGTTTCGGTTCCGTAGGACCGTTCGACATCGCTTCCGAAATGCTTACTGAATAATTTTGGGGTTTTGTTTTAAGAAAAAGAGCGTCCGGTGTGCTCGCGTACCGAACCGATGGGCAAAATGGTGGAATGATACAGAATAGGACCCCAGAGTAGGAACTCGCCAGTCAATGGTGGGAGATACCGCAAGTTTCGTCCCATAAAACTCAAGTATGATGTTAAACAATATTCTGCTCTTTCGGAGTTTTGTTATTTCCATCTATTAGTTCTATGGGTTGGGGATGCAGTCAGAAAACCACTCTCAATCCATGGCACGATTTTGATACAGCCCTGTAAGATGCCTGACACATAACCACAGATGGTAAACTGCGTGCTCTATGGAAGAAACAGGAAGAATCAATGAGAATGCTGGAGTCTGAAAATTTAAACCGAAAACTATTTTGTGGCATCGCCTCTGAAGTAACGAAGATTGACACACTAGTCTCTGGGACACATCACCACACTGGACATCCCTTGTATTGCTAAAAGGCTTCTACGAACAAAGCTGTGTCTTTTTGACACACAGATGTCGTCCCATGTCCTGCAAGGAGAGCGTGGAGTGAGGGGACATCAATCCATGGGAATGCCAGACTGTCTACCTGAGGCTACGACTCTGCCCCAGGCTCTGACCATTATTATGGTAGCGAGCTCCTCTTAAAAGGACTCTTTTCTTTTGCTAGCCAGCTCGTAGGCTCCTAGTTGTGCAATCCCATCACAGCACTAAAAAGATAAATGGAAAGAAAACAATAAAGGGACAGTCATTAGAGATACTGAATCTTGACTGCAAATATTATGCAGCGTCAGCGACCGACTTCTAGATCAAGAGAAATGACAAAAAAAAAAAAAAATAATTCTGCAATATGTTGCATGGCAGATTCAGAGAAAGCTGGTCGTGTAACACCATGAGAAGAAACTCCAAACGCCAGTTAAATATGGAACATATACACTACAAGAGAAGAAGTATTCAGGCACCTGTTAGTGGACTTAAATATGTATGTCTATCTATCACCTTCATAATTGCTTCAAGTCGGCTGGAGACATTTTAAATTAGTTATCTGAATGTTTGTGGATGAACCTGAGCCTATTCTTCCTCAATAGCCGAAACGAGAGAAGGCAGGGTTGTTGGATGCTGGGAACTGGCTCAGAGTCGTGTTTCGAATTCCATTGGGTGCACGATAGGACTGTGAGCATATCAGTCCATTTCATTGGAGATCTTGTTCAGAAACAACTGCCTCATAGATGTTGCACCAATCATCCTCCAAAATACTCGACAGAATATGCCTGTCAGTATGTGAGGTCTGCCTGGTTTAAGTATGTTTGAATTCCTAAGGGACCAAACTTCTGTGGTCATCAGCACTGAGACTTACTACTTAAACTAACTTATGTTAAGAACAACACACACACCCATGCCCGAGGGAGGACTCGAACCTCCGGTGGGAGTGGCCGCGCGATCCATGACATGGCGCTTCTAATTGCGCGGTCACTCGGCCTAGTTTTCGTTTAGTTGTGTTTCTTCGTTTGCGTTTCCACTACACAATCACATCACTAAGAGCTGACGTGAATAGCTTCAGAAGGGTTGAAACGCCCCTGATGGGTTTGTTACTAAGCGACATCAATGATTTATCGACGCTTGAAGTTACTGAGCTCTCCCGATCGGCTCTTTCTCCTTTTACTGCTTCTCTACTGAAAATGCAAGACTCCCCAGGTCACTTTATACTTTCGAGCCCATCTCTCGTGACATATAGGGATGTGTGGATACATTTTCTTATATACTTTGTTACACATACTTGTTTAACATAATCAGCGAATTATATACACAAAACCTGTTCGTGAATCAGTTAGTGACAACGTTATTAAAATCCCAACTGTAGCTACTGAGAATAGTCATGAAACATAGACAAAAAAATGTGATGGTGTACTTTCATTTACAGTTGTTGTTGTTGTGGTCTTCAGTCCTGAGACTGGTTTGATGCAGCTCTCCATGTTACTCTACCCTGTGCAAGCTTCTTCATCTCCCAGTACCTACTGCAACCTACATCCTTCTGATTCTGTTTAGTATCTTCATCTCTTGGTCTCCCTCTACGATTTTTACCCTCCACGCTGCCCTCCAGTACTAAATTGATGATCCCTTGATGCCTCAGAACATGCCCTACCAACCGATCCGGTCTTCTGGTCACGTTGTGCCACAATCTCCTCCCCAATTCTATTCAGTACCTCCTCATTAGTTATGCGATCTACCCATGTTAATCATCAGCATTCTCCTGTAGCAACACATTTCGAAAGCTTCTATTCTCTTTTTGTCTAAACTATTTATCGTCCTCGTTTCACTTCCATACATGGCTACACTTCATACAAATACTTTCAGAAAAGACTTCCTGACACTTAAATCTATACTCGACATTAACAAATTTCTCTTCTTCAGAAACGCTTTGCTTGCCATTGCCAGTCCACATTTTATATCCTCTCTACTTCGACCACTATGAGTTATTTTGCACCCCAAATAGCAAAACTCCTTTACTACTTTAAGTGTCTCATTTCCTAATCTAATTCCCTCAGCATCACCCGATTTAATTCGACTAAATTCCATTATCCTCGTGTTGATTTTGTTGACGTTCATCTTATATCCTCCTTTCAAGACACTATCCATTCCGTTCTGTCTCTGACAAAACTACAATGTCATCGGCGAACCCCGAAGTTTTTATTTCTTCTCCATGGATTTTAATGCCTACTCCGAATTTTTCTTTTGTTTCATTTAATGTTTGCTCAATATAATTTGAATAGCATCTGGAAAAGGCTACAACCCAGTGTCACTCCCTTCCTAAACACTGCTTCCCTTTCATGCCCCTCGACTCTTATAACTGCCATCTGCTTTCAATACAAATTGTAAATAGCCTTTCGCTCCCTGAATTTTACCCCTGTCACCTTTAGAATTTGAAAGAGAGTATTCCAGTCAACATTGTCAAAAGCTTTCTCTAAGTCTACAAATGCTAGAAATGTAGGTTTGCCTTTCCTTAATCTTTCTTATAAGATAAGTCGTAAGGTCATTATTGCCTCACGTGTTCCTACATTTCTACGGAATCCAAACTGATCTTCCCCGAAATCAGCTTCTACAAGTTTTTCCATTCGTCTGTAAGGAATTCGTGTTAATATTTTGCAGTCAAGGCTTATTGAACTGATAGTTCGGTAATTTTCACATCTGTCAACACCTGCTTTTTTTGCGATTGGAATTATTATATTCTTCTTGAAGTCTGAGGGTATATCGCCTCTCTCATACATCTTGCTACCAGATGGTAGAGATTTGTCAGGGCTGGCTCTCCCAAGGCTGTCAGTAGTTCTAATGGAATGTTGTCTACTCCCGGAGCCTTGTTTCGACTTAGGCCTTTCAGTGCTCTTTCAGACTCGTCGCGCAGTATAATATCTCCCATTTCATTTTCATCTAGATCCTCTTCCATTTCCACAATATTGTCCTCAAGGACATTGCCCATGAATAGACCCTCTATATATTCCCTCCACCTTTCTGCTTTCCCTTCTTTGCATAGGACTATGTCTCCATCTGAGCTCTTGATATTCATGCAAATGGTTCTCTTTTCTACAAAGGTCTCTTTAATTTTCCTGTAGACAGTATCTATTTTACCCATAGTGATATACGCCTCTACATCCTTACATTTATAGTATTCATATAACTTACAGAAGGAAGCTGAAGATTTGATAGCTAGAACAAATAACTAGTGAGGAGATAGCGAATAGACAAGAAATCTGTGGCACAACGTGACTAGAAGAAGCGATCAGTTGGTAGGACACATTCTGAAACATCAAGGTATCGAGAATTTAGTACTGTAGGAAAGTGTGGGAGATAAGAATAGTAAAAGGAAACTCAGTGGTGAATACAGTCAGCAGATTTAGAAACAAAGGTGTAGGTTGCAATAGTTATTGGGAGATGTAGAGGCTTGTACAGGACAGAGCAGCATAATGATTCTCATCGAATCAGTCTTCGAACTGCAGACCATAAGAACAACAACAACAACAACAACAGATGGGGTTAACTTTCCCCTACAAATGTGTCACATTGTTCACTGTAATGACCTCCTTTGTCTTAAAACTGCAAGCCCTATGGAGGTCGCAGTTGAAACTTAAAACGTCGAAAACAATCGTAAAGTTCTGTAATTTGTACTGACCGTGCATCTTCACTTCAAGTAATTGTACCAGTGGAGTGAAAAGCGACGCGCCACGTCTTCATCAAGTACTGAAATAGGTGCCTCTGCTTGCAGATCGTCTTTGGGCTTCATTACCTAGCTGCATTTTCTCTGGCGTCTCGGCCGGCGACAGCCATTAGGCAGCTCGGGAACGTATTAAGCGTACACACGGCTCACGCTAGACGTTTGTCTACGGGGGGTTGACAGTCTGGGAAGGAGTTAAATCTGGTCGCGGCCTGAGCTCTCTAGCTACGGAGGTCCGCTTGCCACTCTGTATGTTGGACGTTTATTTTGAAGAGTGTAACTGCACCTACTGGCGAGTCGCCACTTCCCTCCGCCTGTTCCATAGTGGGCTGTACTTTGGAGTTCGGACAGGACTGTGGCAACACACACCATCCGTAATTCTTCTAGCCATGACGCAGGGATAACAGTGTGTAATTTCTCCTCTGCAGTTAAGCGCTCGCCGTTGTTCGTGTAAGCCCCTGCGCTTTCCTACTGAATTTCCTTTGATGTTCTTGCCATAAGCTGATTTGGCTTTTACTGCTCGCCGTTGTTTTGGATGAAGCCCATAACATGGATCACTGTGCCGGTAACAAGGACTTCCCTGTATTAAACATCATCCGACTGTGAACGATTTTCCATTTTATCTTGTTATTTTTGTGAAAGGACTCACTTTTACCTGTACCTAGCGCGTGTGTCTTTTTAGATTTAGAAATATTCAGATTTTCCATGTCTGTTAACATTGATCATTACTGGCTCTGTTGGTGCGTGTGTCTTCTCTTCTGATTTTAGGTATATTTACATTTTTTCATTGTCAGTTAAGGTTAAAACGCCCATGTGTGCTGTAATGTACTTAGTTACACAACTTAGTTATGTGAATTCTACTCTGTTAACTACAAGTACTGGTTGGTCAAACAGACTCAGTCGTTTGCTCTCGTTTCCGCTGTCATGGTTGGTAAACCGTGTGCTATTTTCCTTTTATATGTCATGAAAATTTAATGTACTTCCTCTGTGTGTATTTTAGAGTCCGTACTGAATCGAGCAACCGTTCTGGGCGTGGGAGAAGCTCGTCCCGGTTACCGTGTGTTGGTTACTCAAGGCGTTTCAGCCCTTTTCTTTGCTACGTATTTGTCCTTGGTTGCTCTTGTCAATAATAGCTCAGCTGATCACACCACTATAGACGCACCTCTTTCGGCTGCCTCCTCAAGAGAAGCCGTAACAAGAGGCACCATACTGATAGCCCCTGGACCTACAGACGTCGCCGCACTGTAAGTTCGGATACTTGCTGCAAACAAGCCCATTTCCCTCCTAAAGGCTGTGCTATCCTGCAGTACTTAGCCCTCTCGGGCGCTAGTCGTGTGAGGCTGTTGAGAATCTGCATTACGTTGATTACTGCCTCCTTCAACCAATCGATCACATACAGTCGTGGGATCTCTGACCAACGCGCACGACAGTATTGGAGAACGATAAACCTTAGTCTTGATAAGACACGTTGCTGGTAAATGTATCTCCTTACACAAGGCATAACATGAAATTGCGACGAACAACGGACGTTCAAATGGAGTTACTGAATGAGAGCCGTGCTGCTTAATCTCTGCTTTGTACAAAATGTAAATAACATTACTACGAAGTACTTTCAGCAATCATGCTTGCATATCCAAGCATCTAATACAGTGGGTAGCAGTTTGAAGTTCGCTGCATGTCACCTTCGTGGTGTTGCAGTTCTACCGGACAGAAGTGTACGTATAAATACATATTTCACAAATCAGTGTACAATGGGTGGAAAAACCATCAGCGTTACAGGTAATTTACGTTACATATAGTCTTTTTGGACCGTAATAGAAGTCCACACCTTTCCCTTTATTTTAAACCATCTTCAGTGTCAGTGTAACAATGTGGTTTCCTATCAGATCTGTCGGTAGAGATCGCAAACAGTTATCGCACTTTTCATCACCAGGATTAAACAGTAATAAATTACAATTATTACTCACGTTCTTTTGCTTCCTAATGTTCTACCACAAATAAATGCTAGATTCTGAGAACATTGCTTAACCTACTCCTTTCAAGAAAGTTACTGTGTGGAAGATGATTGCCTCCATTTCCAGTGCGTTCTTTAAACTCTCTCAGCTTGTTCCGAACGTCGTGTCTGACGTACGTAAGAGCTCTGTTGAACAGTCCATCTCGAGAAAAATTCCCCCAAATTACCTTTATACCAATACCTGCCGTTTAGGTTTCCCAGGAACCACTGATACAAATATGTAAGGGTTATACCAGACTGTACTGATCCACTTGATAAGAATTCGAACTAATAAAACGTTGCTCTACGACTGGTCACATTTGAGTCAAGTATGGCGCTTCGTGACGGATGCAGCATCTGTTTTTATCATCCTTCCATCAGCTCTAACTTATTCGTTCCACTTACTTATCACTGTTATCACGTCATCGATTTATTATTTTCGGTCAGCAGTACTATTCTTACTGATGTACACGTTTACCATAAACGCTGCAGTTGGGTTCCGCTACTATAAAAATTTACAAGTACACTGTTTGACAATTGCTACGGAATAGAGACATTGTTGGACAGGAATTATCAAATGCCAAGATGTACGACTTGAAACAAAGTACATACGTAAAAGTGATGGAGTGACACCTTTATAACCAAAAATGGTTCAGATTTCACCACGTGGGTGATCAGGATAACAAACATGAATAACTTTCATGTTTGACACAGATCGGATTCCCAACATAAAGGTCGATATCGGGCCACCAGTGTGGAATATGCCTTCATCGAATATCAGTGCACATTTTGCACTTATTATGTACACTGGCTACCAAACTGTCGAGGATTGACTTCTCACTCAAGGCAGTTTTCAGTGTTTGCACAGTTCTAATTGATTTGGGGGGGGGGGGGGGCGGGGAGGGCAAACTGTGAGGTCATCGGTCTCATCGGATTAGGGAACGATGGGGACGGAAGTCGGACGTGACTTTTCAAAAGAACCATCCCAGCATTTGCCTGAAGTGATTTAGAGAAATCGCGGAAAACCTAAATCAGGTTGGCCGGACGCGGGATTGAACTGTACGACTTGAGAAGGTGGTGTTCGTCACCAGATGCACGTCTGCCAAAGCGTCCTAGGCAAGCTCTACAGGGTTTAGGTCGGGGCAATAAGCAGGCCATTCCATACGTTCAGTATGTTCATGTTTGCGTGTGTCTGACAACTCAGCGGCCCTGTGCAGGCGGATATAGTCGATAAGAAAGTCGGAGGATACCTCACATTTAACAGACGGATACGATCCAGAGTAATCTTCCTAAAATAGCGCTATGCTGTAACTGTACGTCGTGCAAAAATATGCAGCGGTGTTCGGCCATTGATCATAATGTGCGCCGACACGATAACGTCTATGCCATACCGATTACGCTCATGGACATTTTGTTGTGTGTAACGTGATCCCTCTCTATCTACACTAACTAGTGACCAGAATCACTTGCCTCAGCGAATCAGGATTCGTCGAAGAACATTACTGTGGACCACTGTTGCTGACAGCAACCAGCATGCTCCTTGCGTCAACGAACTCTTTCTAGACGGAGGTGCATTTAACAGGCTTCCAAGCATACAAACCAATCTGATTTAATCGCCGCTAAGTGATTATGAGAGACACGTTTCCGCTACCTGTTGCAAGGTCTGCCAGCTATCTGCTTAAGAGTGAAACGTCTGTTCTTCTTCACCATCTTCTTGCTCTGAGGTGGTCCGTCTGTGACCATTGATGTGCTTTCGCCTAGCATTTCAACTATCGTTTAATAGCGATATGACACTTTCCGATACACCAATTCCTGTGACCAACTGTTAATCGACGAACTTAAGCACTCAAATGATGTCTTGCAGACATATTGTCGCACTACACGGAATGTCACACTAATCGGTTTTATAAGAACCTTCTGCAAATACCGTACTGCAAGAAGTGTCGAATGCGCTACTGCACACGCTTCGCTGCACTTAAGAGTCCCACGCTATTCCTTTTACTGTCATTGCTCGGATGTTCCGCAGCAATTGTCAGCTGTTCCGCAGCAATTGGTAATAGCTTATTAGCAGGTGTCAGTTGTTCCTTAGCAACTGCCAAACCGTATTTTTTTCATTCCTATGACCTTGGAGAGTGCCAGCAGCCTTGCCGCGGTGGTAATACCGGTTCCCGTTAGATCAACGAAGGTAACCGCTGTCGGACTTGGTTAGCACTTAGATGGGTGACCGTCCGAGTCTGCCGAGCGCTGACGGCAAGCGGGGTGCATCAACTCACTTGAGGCCAATTAAGGAGGTAATTGACTGAAAAGTAGGTGCTCTGCTCACGAAAACTGAAACGGCCAGGAGAGCGGTGTGCTGACCACACGCTCCTCGTATTCACACCTAATGTCGCCTATCGGCTGAGGATGTCACGGCGGCCTGTCGGTACCGCTGTCCTTCCGAGGCCTGTTCGAAGTTTCTGTACACAGGTAGGATAAAGGGACAAATATCAGTCCGTAGTCACCTGGCTAAGAACATATTCAGATTATCGTATCAACGTCGCCTAACATGGCAAAACCTGCGATGTGCTATCAAGCAAAATGGCGCAGTGGTAAGACACTCGACTCACATTCGGGATGATTGTGGTTCAAATCCTTATCTGATTACTTAGATACGCGTCTTCCGCGATTTTTCCGAATAGTTTAACCCAAATTCAAGATGGTTCGTTTGAAAGGGACGTTAGTGATTTCTTTTCTGTATAGCAACTTGAGCACGTGCCCCGTTTCTCATGACATCGTCGTCAACGGCTCGACAAGAACTAAATATCAACCTTTCTTTTAGTTAGTTCGCACATATTGACACGTCAATAGAACAACTCAGCTACCAAAGTTGAGAAGCAAAACACTTTTCTCTCTCTTCTACATTCCGTCAGTCATGTTTGTTTCGTATTTTGAAATGATTTTAGAATTGTAACTCTGGAGTATTCTACATACGTTTTCGACATTTTTATCTTCTCTATTATGATACTCATTTCTACATTCATGGGGACTAATGAATCACCCTCCGGTGTTGGGGTAAAACAGGAATTATGTTCATTACATTCTCAGCCACTGAGGGTATCCCTAAGAGCTGTTCGTCAGAGATACTGTATTCGGAATTTTTACGTTAAACATTTGTGGGAATTCTTTCTTCTGTCTGCTACAAGTCTAATTACTGAAATTTCCTTTCACAAATTGTATCCGTCACCTCTAAACTGAGATTTTCAATTAGTTCTTCAGTGTATCTGGAGAAATGCTACGATTCACAGGAAACGTGAAGACCCAGAGAATAGGAAAATACGGCAGTGATCACATCACCACCAGGTCAGAAACGCACCAGATTTTATGGGCTGTGAAACTAGGCATGGTGGTCGCGTCGATTTTAATTTTTAGTGGTGCGTGTACAGAACTCGAATCAGTGTACAATGAAAGTACATCATAATCAAAATGTTATCAGGAGTACTCAATAAAAGTAGAGAATAAATGGTAACTTGGTGCAATCACATCAAAAGGATGACTGTTTTCACTGGGAAAAAATTATAGCACTAGATCAAGAGACTGGATGGACAAGATAAAGTACACAGACAGTCTCCAAAATAACTGAATCCTGCGTGTTTTTATTGAGAGCAAGATACGGGATACAAGATGCCTCTGGAAATGAACAGATCGACATTTAGGTAGTAGGGCTACAAAAGCACGCGCGCACGTGGAGAAACATTTTGGGAAGCACTGTGTCAAGCATACTAAACTGAAGCGTACTTATCTGCTGAAGCCAAGCTACTGTAAAGTTCTAGAGGAGTCACGCTGTCAAGGCGACCGGTAGTGACAAGCAGGGAATCCGGGTTCGATCCCCAGTCTGGCACAAATTTTCATTGTGGTTGTTCCATTATGCAGCTAATGGTTCCTCATTTTTGCAACTACGGGTACATTACGTGTATTAATACAGTTGTATGGAATATGAACTATATGCATACAACATGCATACTACCGGTATATGTGTCTTTTTGGCACATGAATTAATCCCTGATGAAGAGTCTCATTCTGACCCGACAGTGGATATTAAGCAAGTACGACAAAATGTGTCCACTAAATCAGCGACTGTCTCTCAGAGTATTATCGAGGAAATTAGGTCATAGTAAAGACAAAGTTAAGAAAACTGTCTCACAGATTTGTCTAAAGAGACCGTAGAGCCTCACTAATTTACTGATGTGCAATGAACAACATCTGGAAAAAAAGATTTTATTGACATGTGGGAACGATCTCTAGCTTATCTATAAACAGTCATCTCATGGAATAAAAAATAAATAAATGTCGTCTAGCACCACGGCTTTGTGTAAGTCTTCCAGTTGGACGCTACTTCACAGACTTGTGTGTCCTTGATAACAACGGCCCTGACGTCCTCCAGCCAAGTACTAGTCGGGTCCAACGTTGCTTAACTTCGGTGATGGGGCGGGAGCCGATGTTACCAACTTAGTAAGGCTGTCGATATCACATGGGATGAGACCTGCCGACACCAGTCCACTGACCAGAAGGGTGGACACCCTTAACGTTCGCAGTGCAAAACTGTTTGTGTCGCTTTGCAACGCATATCAAACGTCGACATCTGATTTCAGTGCTTCGATCAGTGCTGGAAGCATTCGCTAAGAACTCTTCACCAATTTCATAAATGTTCCTGGCGTCCTCTAGGGTCGATGGAGCATATTTAGATTATGTAAATAGGAGCTATCCACGTGTTTTAATTTTACGTTGATCACAAATTTTTGGGCACTCCTTGTACTACAGTGGGGCACCTGTATCTCTATCTCAGTGGGATGATAAACACGAAACAAGGAGGAAATAAACACAACTTTGTAAAAAACAACCTACGCTGTTATTTGAGTAACTGCCTTACGTTACACTTATTTTCTTTGTTTCAATAACTCATATACAGTCCTGGCTTTTGCTTCAGATCAGTTGACAATTGTCTCATACTCTGATATATAAAATACTGAATTTCGCTACGCTTTCGACTCAATTTATTCAGCACGAAAACCACTGTCGCGAAATCTGAATGTGAGCAAATCAGAACGACTTTCCCCATGGAAAAGAGGCAGCAACGTTTCATGTCACTCGAACGCTTAAATATCTAAATGTTCACAAATACAAAAACAAACATAAACCATTACAGTAGTATTTTTCCCACAGAGTGCGCTCTTAAAAAGCTTACATGGCAAATGTGAAATGTGTGGCAGCCGTGTCACGGGGTTACATCGTGAAAGCAAACAATGGCTCAGAACAGACATTAATTCTTCCGGAAACAGGTTATCTGGTTTTCCCGCTCTGTGATATTGCCATTGTCATATCTCATTTTCATTGTTCGCAATGGAAGGTCCATTTGTTCACTAGAATGGAACCGAGCCTTTCTGAATGAGAATAAATCACAGAACAGAATTTTTTTCGTCCTTCTATTACTCCTGTCCATTGTAGTACAGTTCCTATACGAGCCAGCGTGTGAATATCGTGTCTGTAACATTTCATGGCATAGTGCAATTGATACAGCATAATAGCAGGGTTTTAGTTACAATTGATTACGGAAAGGTAGAGTGAACATTACTTTGAAACAATCCTAGGTGTTCATCCGCTATCAGTATGGTACGTGGATCAGTACCGTCGATAGTTCAGTTATTTGGCAAAATTCTCTATGCCACTGTCAGCTTCTCGTGATCTCGATATGTGAATTTATTAAAAGTATCTAATTACTTTTAATATCTAGTAAAAACGATTATTTTAAGAGGACAGCACTGTTTACTTGAGACGCTTTACATTACTGTTTGGCATAAGGTAGGTACTGTCTGTTGGAATAGGTATTTCGTAAATCTCCCTTTAAGAAAAATTCTTCAGTATTTGTTAGTTTTATCAGTGCATAATTTTCTAACAGAAATCAATAGTATACATTCGCTACAGTCTTTGATAGCTTCTTGTCACTAGATATTGAGGACCACCTGATTTATGTAGCTTTCTGGCGATAAAGTCTGATTTTGATGCAAATCTACAAGAAAAGTTTAATAACTAATAATTTGTTTACTGTTTCAAGTATCTAATTTCCTTTTTGAGTGAAAACAATTTGATTTACATCACACGTTCCTACATAGTGTCTCTAATATTTACATTGCCCACTGGTGTGTCGGGAGATTCTCTTTACGTGAAAGCATCAAGTGCACTGCTGGCCGTTAAAACTGCAACATCAAGAATGAAAGAAAATAATAAATTTTGCACTTTGTACGTATTTTAACAGGGCTTCGGTCTTTTACTTTGATGCGGTCCGACACGAATTCCCCTACTGTGCTACTTTCATTATCTCAGAATAGCCCTCGCATCCTGCGTTTTCAGTTATTGTTACATCTATTCCAGACTCTGTCTTCCTCAACGATTTTACCCTCTACATCCACCTTAAGTACCACAGAATATATGCGTTGATGCCTTAGAATATGTTCTATCATCCTGTCCCATCTTCACGCAAATACTTCCACCTGTCCTTCTCCTCGGCGATTCGTCGGAGAACGTTTTCGTTCTTCTCAGTCCACCTTATCCAACATCGTTCTGTAGCACCATTTCTAAAAAAAAAAAAAATCGATTCCCTTCTTTTCCACCTTTTCTACAATTCATGATTTTCCTCCATATAATGCTGTGCTCCAGACTTACATTCTCAGATATATCTTTGTCAAATCAGGTCAATGTTTGATGGTACCACACCTCTTTTGAGCTGGAGTGCCCTCGGCATCTCATAGAATGAGATAAGAATGAATGCATTTGCTTTTATGGTATAGGTAATAAGACATTGTGCCCAAAGTATAGCTGCACAAAGTCGAAATTAAAGGCAATGATTTGAAAATTGTTGAGCTGGGATGCACACTCTGTAGAAAATTATTTAGTGACGATATTTATTCTAAATATTAAAATCTCTGACTCAGTCTAAATTTTAGTTCCATATGGCTCCTCCTAGTACCATGGAACTGATTAATATCTACGGATAAGTCAGAAAACTTAAAATAATGAAGAGCTGCACCCCACCGCCAGACAAATTCTTCATTGCTCAAAAAACATGTAAAGGTAGTGTACCATATTCATTAGGGCATCATTATCGGCTTGCTCTGCCAATAAATACAACACCGAGTGTACGAAAGGCTGAGGTCTGCTTCTTAATTGTCTACCGGAGTACGACACGACAGAAAAGCAACAAAACAATTGAAACAGTAGCGGGTGAGGATTCTAGTTCATCCGTTAGACACAAAATCGTTGCACCTTATGTGTGAAACAGTTCCTAAAAAGCACTTATTAATGGAAGAAGCAAGTAAAAAGATTACCACATAAATTTATCGCATTAACGAATATAGGAAATCATTATATATAAAAAGGAACAAAATCTCCTAAAGAGAATGAGAAAAATATTAGAAGAAAAGAATGACCAGCTAAGAATGTCTACCAGAACCAAATGGGCGTACTGAAAACGGTAAACTGAAGAAGACAAATGATGAGAATAGCTGGATACAGAGATGACTGGAAAGAAAGAATACAAATGAAATGCAGAAATTCCTATAGTTCTCAATGGGAGAGGAAAAACCCCATACAGGATATTAAATGAGTTGCTCTGGCCGCTAAGAATTCGGTTTAGAAGTAAATAAAACAAAGACTTAAGCTAGGAAATGGAACTGTAAACAGAACAAATAACTAGTAAAAGTATTTTTTGTTTATGAGTCAACAGTCTTCTGACTGGTTTGATTCGGCCCTCCACGAATTCCTCTTCTGCGCCAACCTATTCACTTCAGAGTATCACTTGCTACCTACGTCCTCTGTTATGTGCTGGATATATTCCAATCTCGTCTTTCACTTGTGAAGGCATTGCTAATTACGCCTATAAAATTTTTTTTCGTGATTTTCTTTAGATTTCTATTCTTTTTCTTTTGTTCATATGGGCATTTCTAATTGTGATTATGTAACATTCTACTGTGGTTTTTAAATGTAAAGATGTAACTGTAATTATTTCGTTTGCCAATGGATAAATATGTTTCTTGCTATGTACCTGTGGTAAAGTTTCTAAAGTTCTCTTTTGGAATATTATTAATTGTGAAAAATGCAGTCAATAACATTTATAAAGGTTTATGTAATTTACGATAGCGATATAACATCCATAGACAGGGGACAGCGATAGTGATATCGAGAGTTGAAAGGTTGTTGCGTAGTAGAGGGGATGGTGGATGGCGTGTCTGTGAAGCGTGCGCGGGAAAAATAGTACTGTGTTCCGTGAAAAGCATACGTAATTGTATGGACAGTGATACCGAACTATCAGATTGTTAATTCTCTTTAGCACTGCGGTATGTAATGCCATCGTCAGCGATTTTTAAGAGCAAATAAACCGGACTGTGAAAGTGCCGCTAACATTACTTTGTTGTGGCCGACACGAACTGTGCCTTTATTCGAATGAACTTTGCTGGTATTGGTTTTGGGTGGTGGAACTGTTGTATATCACATTCTATCAAGCCAGGAAAGTGAAGACTAATTAACTGTGCAATATAAATGGCTTTCAGTGACGTTGCCGAAGTTTGAAATGCGAGAACAGAGTGGACATTGTTTACGGTGTGCTTCACATACGTGAACAATTCTATGAACTGTGTGTTTGTGGCTAAGACTATATGAATGTGACGAACCGTGTAATTATGGACGATAGCGTCACGGACAGTGCATAAAGTGTAAAAACGAGCGATGTCTACGTCATGTACTTTGAAAGAGAGGACATGTCAACAACGTTCGTATACTGACGTCTTGTGATTTGTTAATCACCACGGGGTTAATGATACAGCTGTGCCGGAACTTTATATGCGTTTCGCCGGAGAAGATTATCCAGCGGAACTGTCTGTATCCTGCTCTCATCATCGTAGCCCGCCGACATCGTGCTGCCTAACGCAACGCTTCGTATGCAACAAAAAGTTAAGGGACTTCGCTGAACGCTATCCCCTGACCTAGAAACTTTCTTTCTTTATTAAAAGTATAAGAATTACAGACTCTGTTTAATTAAATTCTTTGTTTAGTTTGTTTGCTTTCTGCTAACGAAAATAAAATTATAATCAGTGAATTAAAAGTAGCCTGGTAGTCATTGTTGAAACACCAGTAAATATAAACTTCTTCCTCTCATTAGGACTAATTCTCCTTGCCTGTCAAAATTATTGTAGTTATTTTATGTAGTTTTATGTATTGTTATGAGACTAGATATATGACAGTTACTAATAAGAGTATTTTGTCGCGAAATATGGCTTCGCGCGAAAATTACGGCGACTGCCATAATTGCTTGCGTTCTGACCAATAATGTAAAAGCTGCTATTCCCGTATTGGTGCTTTTCCTGACGTGAGCAGGAATTATAAATGCCAGCTGTCAAATCACGTAGTGACTCTTTACCCAGTAATAAAAGTTTTTTTGATATTGTATTGCTACGAGTCGTAGTATTAAGAGACACTGGTTATACTCAAAAGAGGGAAGATGTATGGTGAAACCCCCCAGTGTTCATAAGGTTGTTAACAGTATTGTGTGTGATTCACAAAATTTTGTCACTTTTTCTAATTCCTTTGAAGTTTCAGAGAGTATATACACAATTTTGTCCGTTCAGGTTAATTTCAGAGCAGTTTCTAGTGAATATTAGAGTTTTCAATTCATAAACAAAGTGGGATCGTGACCAATTGAGAAGTATAACAAAGAGTGTGGTTTTCCAACTAGAATTTTGGATGACTTCACAGTTCAGATTTTGATAATTATTTTTCCTGTGGGTTGAGGTCATCACACACTGCAGTTTTTGCCCTCTACAGCTTCCTATACTGCCATGAAAGTCATTCCCTCATGTCTTGACTGATTTTCTATCATCCTGTCCATTCTCCTTGTTAGTAATTCCACATATTCGTTTCCTCTTCTGTGCAAAACCTCCTTATTACTTAACTTATCAGTCCACCTAATGGTAAAAGTGGCTACTGATAAAGGCACAGTTTAAATGTACTGTACTAAGAAGTGTTTATAGTACCACAAGTAGGAAACTTGTCTCACCAGAAGTAAAGTAAGCGGAAATGTAATGCAAGATAAATGCACATCGCCACTGAAGATGTGTCATAACAAACTGAGGTGCAAACCAGATGCCAGCATATACAGTCGCAACCATATGTATTCTCAAAGTCATAAATTGATTTGACTGTATTTTTTTTAATCATAAAAGATGTGTCTGCAGATGGGTAGTGTTGATGAAATACATCAATAATGTAACCAAATTTAACGTCTATATCTGCTGAATTTTCAGCCAGGATGTTACAAAATGATACCGACAAACATCGAAGGGTTGTTGAGGACCCTTACCTGGGAACGGCATCCAACGACGTCACAGAGCGTCGAAATTATGGACGCTGGCGCCTGCCGCTACACTACCCCTTGTCAGCAAACGTGACTTTGCACAGTGACGGACCGTGGGCGGAACGTCTCGCAGAGTTCTTTGTTATTCTGTGAACGCAACTAATTGCCACGATCTCATGTGGAGAAGATAAAGCAAACTGCGTAGACAGGTCTTTTCTCCTATGAATGCTATGTTCTTTAGCCTCAGTGAATAATAGTTTCAAGTTTTCATTCGTTGCTTGTTTTTCTCCTAGAAACCCCTAAAATGTCCATTGTTTTTCGGTACCAAACATGTAAGATACCGACAGCATCGCAACTTCTGGGGCTAATGTCTGCTGACGCCACCTAATCCGCTGGAATGTGTGGTAATCAGTTGCGTTAAGCGAATAAAGGCTTAGTATTCGAGAATGCTGCCGTTTTATTTAGTGGAAGGAAACAGGACGTATGGATGCAAACAGGAGGAAACATAAGAGTATTCACCGTGGCAGGCCACAGAAAACAAGCTTCGAGGAGTGAACATTATTGTTATTCTTTTTTAGAAGAAATTAAATAAAATTAGAGAAGGTGTTCAAAATATCTGTCATCAGAACTGTAGAATGCTTGAGATGTGGATACCATTGACTGACGCACACGCTTTATGATACTGGGAATGGTGTAAACATTTTCACACACTACATGTATTCCTCAGCCGTTTACACTGATGTTTCGTATATCACTGACTTCAGATGACGTCACAAGAAAACGTGAAGCGGGTTGAGGTCATGCGACCGAAGTGTCATAGTTGCAGGGCCAACTCGACCAGTTCATCGATATCCAGACATCCGTCCGATCTGGGCTCTGGCAATTAGACTGAACTGCGTAAGTGCCCTGTCGTGCTGGAACCACATAGGACGTCGGACGGCAAGTTTCATCTCTCCCCGTAATTCCCGCAGCACTTCGCAAACGAATATTGCTTAGCTATCGCCTGTGAGTTGCGGAGGAAGCACGTAGGTGCCAATCAAGTAATAGCGTACCATGCCAGCCCATAAATTCATGGTTAACCTTTTTTTGATTACCTCGTCCGTGTGAGGCGTGGGGGTTCTCACCCACTAAAAGATGACAATTTTGAGCGTTGAACATATCCTCACGGTTGAAGGTCGCACTGTCCGGGAACAAAACATATGCAGCATAATGTATGTGCGTGATGCAATGCCGCAAAGAGCACTATCGGAACTCCGCAAGTGGAGCAAAATCTTGCGCTATCAGTGCCTGTGCCTTGTGAAAATGTAATGGATGCTTTCCCTCCTCACGCTTTATCCTCGGAACAGCTAAGCGCTTGCTTTAGAATGCATGCGCCACAGCGCCAGTGCTTGTGAATCGGTCTGCGTCGAATTTCTCGAATACGTTAAAGAAATTGAAATCGTAGCTTGTGTATGCTTCGCACGTGACCGCTGGCATGTTGACGTCCTTTGAAATCACCTGTTTCACTCAGTCGCCGATGATGAGCCACAAACGTAAAATGATGTGGTTGACCCCTGTTTCGGTATCTTTGCCTGTCGACTCATAAAGCTGCGTGCCCATTTCGTCTTGCTTCACTATTAACGAAATGCATATACCATTGCTCGGACCCCAAGTGAAATTCTCCATGATGTGGCACACAGCTCGAGACAAACTAGGAAAGAGTGCTCTCTTTCTACCACCAAACTTTCTCTTTCCCCTCTGACACCATTGCTGTGCGGTCTTTATATTGTTATTGTCAGAGAGATTGACTGTCTGTCTGACATCAAGGATAGCGTCAGGTGGATTATGAGACGCCTCGCCTGCAGTCCGCTAGCGTACACTACCACTTTGCTGCCGACGGGGCGGTTTAGTGGTGGGGACTGCGGCCTATAACTTTGATGCTTTGCAGCGTCCTTGGATGACATTTCCGGACATGGGTTCCTATCCTCAGTTTGCTCCTGCAGACATTCTCTACATCCTATCGAAGTTTGCCATTATCGTTTTGTAACACCATGTACACTGTGGATATTATTGTTGATTGAAACAGGTATGTCACAATTTCTGTCTTAATAAAACCGTACAGTGATTACTGTATGTGTACTGTTGAAATGAGGTTAAATTTTCTAACAATTCATTGCCACATGAAACGCATACATTAACCTGTTTACGTCCTCTGATGGCTATGCGAGCGCATTGCGAGAGCGAATACAAGGAAGTAATCTCACGCATCGAAAGTAACGAATTCCAACACGTATTTTTTGCTAGATCTCGCTGTTCACTCGGGCACGAAGCCGTATCGGTAATAATTACCGACTTAGCTGCTGGCTGCCGAGTAAGCACGTATGAAGTGTACAAAGTTGTTACTCTTGGCTGCTACCGGAAACTATCGATTCGGTCCGAGTCCGGTACGAACGGCGTGTACCATGTCGCTACTCACTCGGCCAGCAGAGACGTGTTTGTGGTTTGCAAACGAGTCGGGCACGACCTTGCGGGGTGTGGGACGACGTGCAAGTAAGGAAACATTTTAGAGAATTCCGATCGGTAGTTCGAGTCCCATGGAATATTCGTCACCAGGTAACGACTTACGCTTTGTAACAATCCTACTCCACAAACACCTGTTCTACAGACTGGTTATATTATAATATAACTCAGTATTAGTGTCATGACTTGTAGATATCCGTTAGTACTGGTACGGCGCCGGCCGCGGTGGTGTAGCGGTTCTGGCACTGCAGTCCGGAATCGCGGGACTGCTACGGTCGCAGGTTCGAATCCTGCCTCGGGCATGGGTGTGTGTGATGTCCTTAGGTTAGTTAGGTTTAAGTAGTTCTCAGTTCTAGGGGACTTATGACCTAAGATGTTGAGTCCCATAGTGCTCAGAGCCATTTTTTTTTTATTGGTACGGCTACATAGGATCGAAACACAAACATCAGTGTGCATTAGAGCTGCAGGTAGTCAACATGGGTCTGGAAAAGGTGAGAAGGGTTTACTCGTAAAGCTTTTTTATCAAAACAACAGCAACAACACAGCTGCTCTTCGTGAGCAAAGGACACATTAAAGGAATGCGAAGAGGTCCTCATTCCACACTGGGCTTGAAGAACACTATTCGTAAGTTCGAGTTAACTGGCGTTAGGGAAATTGCTCCTGGGAGAGGCCGACGGCCAAATGCGCCACAAATTGTTACAGAAGGTGCTACTAGCATAGCTGAGAATGCTGGACACAAAGTACGATCTCCAACAGGTGCACGAAATATCAAGACAGCTGAACATTCCATTGTCCACCGTTCGAAAAGCGCTGTGAGCAATAGTGAAATGGCATTAGTACAGACTTTACAGTACTCACCAACTTTTGCCACATGACGCATACATTCGAGTAGACTTCGCTCTCACGTTTCTTGCAAGGATTAAAGTTTACCACACGTTGCCTTGAACGTTTTATGTATTACTAAAGCACATTTTACGTTACGCTCACTCGGGCAGCGAACATTTCACGATTGTCACATTTGGGGATTGTCACCGACAATGAACGTTCACAAAGTTCTCCTGGATAGCGAACGGATCTCTTTGGGGAGTGATCTCACGGCAAGGTCCATATCTGTTTGAGGAACTCTTATCCCAACAACCTGGTACATCCAGTGACGAATTTAATTAATAGAGACAGCGGCTTCAGCTTGGATGAATCAGGGAATCCGGCACTTTCTGTAAAAATCTCACAAAGACGTCGCGTCGGTGGAGCTCGCAGTTATACATCGACATCACCGTGTGGATCGACCGCGCAGTCATAAATCTAATTCCATGACCTTCTTATATCTTTTTGCCGCCGATAAACGTCTCTGACGCCTTGCGTATCTGTGGCTGCGTTTGCAGTGGTGCGGTCCGCTGGCGTAAAAGGGCGGAACAAATGATGGAGCGTCTTTTACCTCGGCTCACTCTGAAGATGACTGGACGGCATACAGCCGAAATATTAGAAGAAGAAGCGAAATTTATGCGCTACACGCCTGTAGTATTATGGAATAATCATTCCGCAGCGAAAATACAAAAATGCGCAACATCTAAAATGTTCAGGTAGGAGCATCGTTCAGATACGTACTCAGTGCAGCGCTATCGGAGTGGGACCGAAAGATGCATCTATAGGTATGCAGCACGTATCTGCAAATGCTGGTATTTTTTAATGGTGTTTGTGTATAGATTTTATAATGGAAACACTGTTGCTGCTTGTGGAGTTGCAGGATTCGGGGGGTGGTTTACTCCTGCCCAGTAGTCACATCCCACCTGAAAGTGCAATCGAATACAGTGAAGACGACATAGAAGGCATTATTCAGTTGGCAGAGCGTTGTCCTTCATCAACCACAAGTATCGGTGATCCACATACAGGAACATGGTGGACATTACGTAGGCACTATCTCCACCTTATGCGTAACTTAGAGTAGATTCATCACCTTCGGGAAGGACGAGAAATTAGGAAATTAGAGTTTTAGTTGAAAATTGCCGAAAATACTATTAGGACCTAATACTGTTTATCGATGAAGCCACTTTCACATGCGACGGTTACAATAACACTCTAACTTACGTTAGTTTTCAAGCACAAACCAACATACCATTTTGAAAACGATTCTCTGCAAATGTGTGGTGCAGCAAGAGACTCTAATAGGTACTGAGCCAGTTGTGACACCACAACATCTTACATGGCTACTTTCTTGATAAAGAGCTCCCATCAGTATTGATGGAGGTTCCTTCTGCTTCAAGGAAGGATACTTCTTTTTATCACGAGAGAGCCCATTCGAATTCTAGTCATAAAGTGACACCTCATCTATACCAAACTTTCGCCAGAAGATGCATCGGCAGAAATAGTAAGAATGGTCTCGTTATTTGGCCAACAAAGGCCCATGACCGTACCTTGTAGTTTGTGTGTAAGGCGAACTCTTCAGTGCTATCCTCATTCCACAAGGCGATCTCAGAAACGTTACACGTAGTTTTGACAAGAGAATTCGAAAGTGCACTGAAATCTGAGGTAGGATGTTTGAAAATCAGCGTTGCACTGAATAATTTTGGTCTTTGCTTATCTCCATATGAGAGTGTTTGTTTTCGTTGCTATATAACTGTTGCATCTCTGTGACCAATAAAAAATCGACACATGTTACATGCAATGATACATTGGACTGTACTACCACCTCATAGAGTATATGCTGTTCCTTCTGAAACTATGTATATTGTCTCTGACTGCAGTACGTGTAGCTAAGCGTGTAACACCTTTCATTTTCTGAGATAATGGGAACAGGATATTGCGTTTTGACGGAAGGTCGTTGGTGTCCTTGAACTCAGCAGGTACAAAGTTCGCTTTTACACAGGGGGAATGAGGACAACAGAGATTTCTATTCGCGCACACACTCAAGGTGAAGGAGAAAAGCTTTTGTAGCCGGCTTGGCGTGGCGGAGAATGCTCGGCTGGGACAAAGGATTCACTGTCGCGGCGACTGACGCCTACGTAAGGCACCCGCCGGTGGTGATGGCGGCAGCAAATGCCACGGTCGCCAGCACTCAGCCCGTCATTTGCTGTCACGGATGGAGCACGTCTGGGAGCGCACAATAGTTGGTGACATTCGAGACGCAAGCTATTGTTTTCCGAGTTGCCGCCTTTATATGTAGAGCTGCGTGGAAACGAGATCAATGTCACCTCTCAGAGCTATAATTTTCTCTTGAGCGTGTGTGCAACAGAATGAGTATGAAGGGCGCTCCACTAAACTACAGCTGCCAGCGAAACTCTGTTTTACGTTGTCTGTATTTGTAAGTTAGCTGCATCATAAAAGGAAACGGCGGATACGAAAAGCGTTTGTCCAATGCACTGCTTTTATAGCTTGTCGTAAAGAGCTGCACGGTGCGTGTACACAAGTCAGACGTATTTGTGTCTTTACTTTCCACATTCTCACAGCGATGACACGACCTATAACCTTTCTCCGAAACGTGAAGTAAGACATTGTGAAAGAATTCACAATCACTAAAACAACCAGCAGAAAAATTCTCCTATCGAAGCACAAAAAATGTGAATATGCTTGTGTTCATTTAAAAGAGACTGCCTCATTTTACCTTCCTCACCATCTTTAACAGTTTTCTCAAACATTTTGACAGGTGAACATATTCGCCCCTTTTTTCCCGTGCAGCTCAGTTAAAACTCCCACAACCTTCCCTAATTGTAACTCACTCACACCCACTAGTCCATAGCTGCAAGTCACACATACCCACCCACTCCAAGTTGCCCTTTCTCACTCACTCATTCATCCCTACTCACTGTCCTTAGTTCTTTGTGTCTCTCTGTCATTGTCCAACTACTATAGTCTCCTCTCACTGTCATTGTCTCCCTCTAGCTCTCTCTTGGTGCTAATATCTCATTATTTCCTCCCTACTAATGCCACTGCCACTTCTCACTTTCTCTGCCTCTCTCTCATTCTGGTTGTCATTGTCATACGCTCTGTCTCTCATTTCACTGGCTCTCACCCATTTCCACTTTCGCTTTTCTTTATACCTCTGTTCCACTGCCACAGTGTCTCGCTGTTTCTTTCACACTGCCATTCTCTCCTTCTCTCTTTCTCTATCATAACCACTGTAAACTACCATCCAGTACTTATTACTTTTCTGCCTCTGTGCAACTGCCACCGAGTTCTTCTCTCTCAGCATGAAAAAGCGTGATAATGTTCAAATACCATAATGTTTGAAAATTTTTTAAAAGGGCTGCAGAAGGTAGGAAGGGACAGCTGGTATCCCACTTTTCCGTCAGACTCCTTTAAGTACACAAGAATATATGCACAGTCTCTTGCTGTGATAGAAGCATTTTTTCTCTAGTTCACTTCCTTTCCCAGCTGCTGTAATTAGTATGGAAATGAATGAATAGTTCAGTAAAAGTCATATCGTTTAGTCAAATAAAACTGAAATAACGGAGAAATAATCTTACGCCTCACATCGGATTTTACGAAAAAAATTTCTTTGCATGTGCCTCAGCAATACGACATTGGGTTCCAGATGATAACCCACACACTTTACAGTATTTTTCTCTGTGCTTTGTTTCTTTATAAACTATGATTTCCCTCACACCGGATTTTACGTGTGTGTTTTACGTGTACAAGTTGGTAGCTTTGCCTCTGTATCTCGGAAACGGATAAGATATGAAGAAAATTTTCAAGGTCGTTCGAGATCGGGATCGTAGGAATCCACTGTAATAAATTTCAACCATTGGCTACGTATACCGTCTTGGAATCGTCGGTTGCATTTTGGTCCGCTGGTAAAATACAGTAAAATATCCATTTTGGACGGTTTTCATAGGGACCAACCGTGAACTAATGTAGTCAACTACCATCCAGTACTTATTACTTTTCTGCCTCTGTGCAACTGCCACCGAGTTCTTCTCTCTCAGCATGAAAAAGCGTGATAATGTTCAAATACCATAATCATCAAGTCAGCCGCAAAACCACGTCAAAAGCAAAGAGGAACAACCTATGTGCTCGACTTCGATAAGCGGGATCAAGTGTGTAACACTGTACTGTGGAGTAGTCACACTAAGACAATTCTTCTGTTAGGTATACAAATGGTGCCTAGCTCAAGTGCTATTCAAAACATTTGACCCTACCTTTTGTCACCTATAGAATATGAGGTATGAGCACCGGAAAATCCCGTTTTTATTCGCGGTGTTTTCAAACATTTGGTACTCATGTTGTCGTATGCATAGCTAAGAAAATTATATAAATCCAATGCCTCTTTGGCAAACACATCCAACAAAGTGCAGGACCCTCATGGCCTGTGTTCAGTGCCCCTTTGGTATAATATATGCACACAGAGAGGCTGTAACGTTCGTATTTAATTTGTCACTTTTATCGACGACGAGATAGCGCTCAGTTGACCTGTCTGTGCACCCTCTGTTTTGACTCTTCGAGCAGCAACTGCGCTAAATTTTTAGATGAACAGTGATTTCCGCAACATTCATTATGTGGTGAAACCTCTGTCCCAACGACGAGTACGTACTGCTATTGACAGCTTCATCCCTCTGAACGGGTTGGCATCGTAGGCCTGCGGGAAGTTGAACGGACGTATCGACGGATTACGGCACATGTATTGCGCAACGTATCTGTGGTGTGTCATTGCTTTTAACAACGGTCTGTGGAACATTCCCACTCCTGGAGACCACGTTCTAGACGTCCGAGTAGTGCAGACACTTGTCAGGATTGTGCAATCGGCGGTTGCCGATCGAACATGAAGGAGGCACAAAATCTGGGCACAATTTGGATCTGTTGTGTCATCAGGAACCATTAGGAATCGTCTGCTTGCAGCAGAATTAAGATCAAGTGTGGCTCTGGCCAGACCACAACTGACACCATGAGACAGCCAAGCGTTTCTACTCTAGTGTCTTGAATGCCTGGCGAGGGGAATGGCGCTCTGTTGTTTTCAGTATCCAGAGTAGATTCTGTCTGTATGCAAGTGATGGAAATACATGTGTACGGCGCAGACCTGGTGAGCTGCATATTCCAGGGTGAATTCGCCCTCGACAAACAGGTGCCATCCCAGACTTAATGGTGTGAGGGTCATGAGTTACAACTCGCGGTCACGTTTGGTGCTCGTCCGGATTAAAGTAACCAGTGCCTGGTCCATTGCAAAGGCTGTTATCATCGTGATACTGCCCTTTATTCCACGGTACGTGATGTGCTTTTTCAGCAGGACAATGGGTACGTGATGTGCTTTTTCAGCAGGACAATGCACGTCCACAGACAGCTGCTGTTGCGTAAAGAGTCCTTCATTGTGTAGAACTACCTGGCCAGCAAGATCACCAGATCTCTCGCCAGTTGAATTCGCATGGAACGTGATGAACCGGAAACTCACTCTTTCTCTAAGGTCCGCAAGAACCACTGCCGAATTGCAAGAGACGGTGCAATACGCTTGTAATAGTCTATCGTGGGACGCCATTCGGTACATTTATGATGGTTTACATGACAGAATACACTTCTTTTTTGCCGTCAGAGGGGTAATGCACTGTGTATTGGTGCGACCGTTCGGTCACTCTTTGCCGTGACATGCCTGTTTCATTAGGTCTGAATTAGTTATCATACATCGGCTGGTTGTAATTAAACTTTCGCTACTTGAGAAGGCCCTCATGGAAATCGAGTGATCGTAGGAAAGTGGAACTTGGTGGAAACATTTGTAAGGACATGAGCTAAAGAAAAGAATAAACCACCAAAAGAAATACATTTTGGTTTTCACATGGTTAGGTGACATTGGTTGATATCGTAGCATGTTTACGTTCCAGGTTACAAACGTTGCGCGATGTGACGACCGTGTACATCCACGATAGCCTGGAACTGCATTAGAGATTGCTCTACTACTGGCCCAAAAACTCAGGTGGGATACTGGCTACGCACATTTTCAATGGTACATCTTCTGGTGCAATGAACCTATCAACTCTAGGCTATTACACGGTGGTTAGAATCAAACTTTCGTTACTTGAGGTGGCCCCCATTAAAAATGAGTACTCTTAGGGCAATGGAACATCGTTGAAACATATGTAAGGCTATGGGGAGAGGAAATAATGAATAAATCGTTAAAAGAAACACACTTTAATTTCCACATGTAGCGGTACTATTGGTTAATTGCGTACCATGTTCACGTTCAAGGCTAAAAACGTTGCTCAGTGTGACGACCATCTGCATCCACGACAGTGGAGAATCGCACAAAAAATTGTTCTAATTCTGCTCGAAACATCTCAGGTGGGATGTTGGCTACCTCCCTCGCTATGCTGATCTTCAGCCTCCAACGAGTTTTAGTGTCCCGTGGGTAAACCCTGCCCTTCTGGTAACTACAGAAATCACACCGGTTCCAATCTGGTGACCTTGGTGGCCGCGCAGTTAGTAACGATGGATAATTCCAACATCGAATCACATTAAAATTGAAACAAATGATCCCTCGGTCACTGCTTTTCAGACTTATTATCCAGGTTTTAACACTCCTAAGAGAGCCTTCACCAAAATTTAGACATTTAAAGTGGTCTATAATATAATTACAAATTTGTGGGAAGAAAAAATTTTTTAAATAAAAAAGTGTAAGTATTGACTAACAATACAAGACAGGGACAGTACTTACATGTACATAAAATAAATAACAGGCCAGAAGGGCTTTAGTCACAAAATATTTAAAAGGAATGTGTGAAGGCGAGGCTCTAACGCCTGCTCGTACCTGTACAGCCACAGGTTGCAACGGACTGTCCGTTACACTTTCTTATTTAAAAATGTTTTTCTTCCCATAAATTTGTAATTATGTTATAGACCACTTTAACTGTCTAAATTCTTGTGAAGGCGTTCTTAGAAGTATTGAAACCTGGTTAATAAGACTAAAAAATTGTGACCGGTGGCTCATTTGTTTTAATTTTAATTTATAAACGATCACTGAACCTAGCAGCCCTGTTCAAAACTTTTCGAATCACATTCTTCATCCGCATTGTGGAAAGAGGATCTCTCGGTATTCCTTTAATGCTTTGATACTCACGAAAAGCTGCAGCACTAATGAAACACTCGTAAAGAGTGAAGCTCTCACCTTGTCCAGGCCCGTATTGACTGTCGGCAGCTGTAACGCACACTGATGCTGGTGTTTCAACCCTGCTTCCTCGTACTTGTACCAGCGCCTAATGGCAAGTCATTATTATTACTGCCAACAATAATGATCCTACAGCGAACAACCTTAGAGTGATTCCTATAAAGTCGGGTACCGATATGGGAAATAGTTTTCTGTCTGTGTTGACTAAAGGAGTGAGAGTTTAATTATGACCGTCCGTATTCCTGCAACGATGAACTGCATGCCTCCTCACTTATAAATAATATGACCTTGTCGTTGGAGGATTTCATTTTTTTAGCAGTGTACATTTTCTTATTTATTTACTTTCCTATCACTGTTACGTATAAATCGCTTAATGGTGACTAGTTTCGAACGAGGCCGTTCATTTTCGAACTACTGACAGCGTCTTTATCAAGTGATGGTAAAATAATTCCATTGTAATATGCAGGATGGTTCAGCTGCTCCTTGATCTGGGTTTTAGGCAGCCCGCAATGCTTTCAAATACCACTCGCAAGAGTCTCACATTCTCTCACTCGCTACGCGAAAAGCATTAGGCGTACAGAAATTAATTTGCAGAAACTTACTGTAGAATTTAATGTAGTTAAATTCTGTACTGGAATGCGTTTCCGCTAAAAGCCGTAGATTTCGAATTATTCAAGAAAAAGTACAGAAATGAGCTTCAGACGAGCTTTCCTAGAATAATTCGAAGACCATGTTCTCTAGTGAGAATGTATGCAAGTATTGAATTTAACTACAGTAATGTTCGTATGAAATTTTTTTTCCATTTTCTCTGTGGGAATAACAGTTTCTGCAAATAGCGAGCGAGAGAATACGAAAATCCAGTCCGTGGTATCTGAAGGTGTTGCGGGCTGCATAAAACGCAGTGACAAGGGTAGTTGTACCACGCTGTATAAAAGTTCTTTTCTTACAATATACATTTGAATTTTCTGCCCTTGGCAGAAGTTTCTTCCGTAACCAGATCAACTTAGCAAATTTGATTGAATTAACTTGCTAGAAAAGAGAAAATGTACGATAATGCTGTACAAATTCCACATACTCTTTGTTAGGCCACTCTGTCTGTGGCAGTGCGTAGGCAATTTTGAAGCTCTGAAAGCCGAATGTTTAAACGTGAAACGTAGTAACACAAAGCTTCAAAGGCAGAAAGCCGAATGTTTAAAGGTGAGACGTAGTAACACAAAGCACAAAAGGCAGAATTGCCCGAAGAGGTGCACGACTGCTGCCAAATGTCTCCCCGTGTGGGGCAGCGAGACATCTGCGTCTGCACATGGTAACCCACGCACACAAACACAAATCACACACGTGCGTGACTTTGCCCCGTTGCATGCACGCTCTTGCCCCTGTGTGCAACGGCCGCAGTGCGCTCTGAAAATTGCAGTTGTAGGCACATCACGAGGTGAACGCAGTTTGTCGATACTGTGCCGTATCTCATTGCGGCCCCGCCCTCTCTGCTGATACGGAACCAGAGCAGGCAGCGCACCCGCCACCCCCAAGCCCCCTCCTGCTGGCGCGTGGCGCACGCTCGCCTGATCCAGACGAGCCGGCCTTAATGAGGGCGGCGCCGCCCACGCGCCCCGTGCTATTCTTAGCTGCGGCGGGCCGTGCGACGGAGAGCACCTGCTGCCGTGTAACGACTGCGGGGGCGGCGGCGTGATTACCGACCCCTGGTGGAGCCGGCGCAGCCCCTGCAAGTCAGCAGGCCGCCCCGTGGCGCGGCTTACACTTTCCTGACTCTCAGCCACCTCCTCCTCTGCTCCGTCTTGTGTGTCTAAAGAAACCGGAGACGAACGCCGGTCTGCTGCGAAACGTAACGAGTGCTGTATCGGCAAGACAAATGACGCGCGCAGGATTGTGTCTCGAATATTCTTTGATGGTGTTGCCATAAGAAAAGGAAGCGAGAGGCAAAAATAAGACGACTGTCGTACTTCATCAACTTCGAGGTGAGGGAAACCCGAAACGAGTGCGACATCTCGTTTGTGAATCCACGTAGAACACCACTGCAATACACGGGGTTCTTCACTTCCTCGTCGATACTCTCCCCCCTCTCAGGCTAGTGCACTGCTGTGAAGATACAACTACAACATATAACGCATATAACATATGTACTAAGGTGACAATAGTCGTGAAATAACTCCTAATATCGTGTAGGATTTCCTTTTGCCCGGAGTAGTGCAGCAACTGAACGTGGCATGCACTCAGCACTTCGTTGGAAATCCCCTACAAAACTACTGAGCCGTACTGCCTCTATAGCCGTCCATTTATAATTGCGAAAGCGTTGCCGGTGCATGATTATGATTTCGGGTGCGAACTGATCTCCCCATTATGTCCCATAAGCGTTCAATGGGACACATGTTGTCATACCTGGGAGTCCAAATCATTCGCTCGAATTGTCCAGAATGTGCTTCAGTCGTGAACAACTGTCGGCAGGTGACATGCCATCGTTGTTTTCCAACATGAAGTCCGTGAATAACTGCAGATGGTCTCCAAATGGCCGAACATAATTATTTCTAATCATTGAACGGTTCAGTTTACCGAAGATCCTACTCCATTTGATGTAAACACAGCCAACAGCATAGTGCAGCTACCACCAGTTTGCACCCTGCCTTGTTGACAACTTGAATATATGGCTTTGTGGGGTCGGCGCCACATAAAACCTACCGTCAGCTCTTACTAACTGAAATCGGGATTCACCTGACCAAGCCGCGGTTTTCCAGTGGTCAGCTGTCCAATTGATATGCTCACGAGCCCCGGAGAGACGCTGCAGGCGATGTTGTGCTACAAGAAAGGCACTCGCGTCAGTCGTCTGTTGCCTTTAACGGATACGTTCATTGTATATCCCACATTGGTTTCTGTAGTTATTTCACCCAGCGTTGGCGGTCTATTGGTACTGCCATCTCTATAAACATCACTGCTCTCTGTTGTTAAGTGAAGACCGTCTGCCTCCCATGAAATATATATACCCGCTATGGGTGATTCAGTCGAGCAACGTTGGGCGGTTAAACTTCGCACAGACTTCTGTAAGAAGCCTTCCGAGACTCAGGAAATGTTAAAGCAAGGCTACCAGCAGTTTGTGATCAGTAACGTGCAAGTTACGAGGTGGGTGAAGAGGTCTAAGGAAGGCCAGGAAGGGATGAACGATAACTCTTGCACTGGAAGATCACTAACAAGTACAAATGAAGACTATGTGAATAGTGTTTGTGAATTGTTAAACTCTTATCGCTGATCGAGGTTTCGGTTACTACCTGACACTCTGAACATTCCAAAATGTTCCGTGTTCAATGTAGTTACGGAGGAGGGAGGAGTTGAACACACACACACACACAATCACACACTTATATATATAAAAAAGAGAGGGCGGGTGAGAGAGATAGAGGGGGAGGGGGAGGGGGGGGGGAAAGACCATCATTGACCGAGATATTGTACAGAAATTAGGAAGTATGACACTATCCGTTGGGGGGTAACATTTTTCTTCCTCTCTGAAATTTTGAAGGGAACAGAGATAAAGTAGTGGGAGCAGCAAGATTAATTACAAATTTTACTGAAACCATATTGTAGTTATAAGAGTCGAATGCAGCGAAGGGGAAGCAGTGATTGATACGATACAATGTTGCACCCTCTTCTGGACATTTTTCAGTCTCCACGCTTAGCAAGAAGTAAACAATGTCAGGGAGATATTGCAAAATGGTATTAAAAGTTATGGAGAAGAACCAAAACGTCTGTGGTTCACCAATGACGTTGTAATTCTGTCAGGATCTGCAACGTACTTAGAAGAGCAGTTTGACGGAATGAATACTGTCTTGAAAAGATATTACAATATGATCACAAACAGTAGTAGAACACCCCGTGGTAAATCAGGCGATGCTGAGGGAGTGGAATTGGTAAATGAGACACTAAAAGTAATGGATGAATTTTACTATGTCGGGAACAGATTAACTGATGACAAACGAAGTAGAGAGGATACAAAATCTTGAGGGGCAATGGCAAGAAAAGCGGTTCTAAAGAATAGGAACTGGTTACCATATTATTTAAATTTAAGTCTTAGAAGGTCTTTCCGGGAGTGTTTGTCACGATTGTAGCCTCGTTCGAAATTGCAATGTGGACGATAAGCTGATTAGATAAGAAGTGAATAGAAGCTTACGTAATGTGTTCCTAGAGGAGAATACTGTCGATTGGTAGATTAATAACTAATAAGAAGGAACTTAATAGAATTTTCACAACTTGACTGAAAGAAGGGACTGATTGATGGGTCAAATCGTGAAGCATCAATAAGTAATCAGTTAGGTAAACCAGGGAAGTGTGGTGGGTAAAAACTGTAGAGGGAACCTATGCATAAGTATTCGAGGGGCGTTCTATAAACTAGGTAACACTTTTTTTCCTGGAAGCAGGTTGGCTTAACTCAGGATTCCAATATACCATATTATGCCCCACTCTTTTCGCTACAAAATCGTATTTTTCAACATAATCCCCGTTTAATGCGACCGACTTACGCTAACTCACTGTGAGGTCCTGTGTGCCTGCGTCATACCAATCTACTGGCCGACGTCGGATCCAACGTCTTGCTCCATGAGAATCTCCACATCATCCACGTATTGCTTCCCGTGGAGTGCATCCTTTGTTGGGTCAAACGGGTGGAAGTCGGAAGGTGCGACATTCGGACTGTGGGGTGGACGACGAAGAACAGACCACTGAAGTTTTGTGAGCTCTTCTCGGGTGCGCTGACTTATGAGGCCTTGCGATGAAGCCGAGAGGGAGAAGTGCGTTCCCGTTTTTGTGGCGACGAATACGCTGCAGTGGTTTCTTCAATTTTCTGGGGATAGCACAACACACTTCAGAGTTGGCCGCTGCACCATGAGAGAGGACACCAAACAGAATAACCCCTATAGAGTCCTTCGCTCTAACAGTACCGGTGGAGGTTGCGTCTTTGAACTTTTTCTTCGGAGGAAAGGTAGTTTTGCGCCACTCCAGGGAGTGCCATTTTGTTTCTAGTTCGAAAAGAAAAGACCCATCTTTCATCACCTGTAACGATCTTCGATAGAAAATTGTGAATATCAGCCTCGTAAGGCGCTTGAAATTCCGTACGGATGGTACTTGATTCCTTTGTCTGGCCTTCTGTTAGCCAGCGAGGAAACCAGCGGACACACACCTTAGAGAACCCGAATGTGTCACCACTACCAACAGAGAAATCGAGTTATGCAGTGAGGTATTAGACTGTGATCCGTCGATCACCTCGAATGAGAGTGTCCACACGTTCAAATACAGCTGTATGCAGCCGGCCGTAAGCGAGAGGTCGGAAAGGTTTGCGCGACCTTGTTGCGATGATGGCAGACGACACGCCCAACGGTTCAACGTGCCTCTATTCACACTCCATTTGTCCGTAGACGTTCTGCGAGCGCCTTTCAATATCTGCGACGCTTCATTTTTTCGCCAAAAGTAACTCATTGACAGCTCTCTGCTTGGAAGATATCTCCGTTATAGACACCATTTTGAAGGCTACGTACAGCGCCGCCACCTATCGGAATTTCAGGAAAGTATGGGGTTGAAGGAGGAATATTCCACGATATGCCACAACCAATTACGCATTTTTCAACCGAAATTGGCCGAAAAAAAAAATGCGTTGCGTCACTTATTAAATGCCCCTCGTAGTAAAAAAAATGGAAATGATCGTATGGCGTCAGTGGCCGGGAGTTCGCAGGGGGAAGTTTGGCCGCCAAGTGCAAGTCTTATTCAGTGCGACGCCACATTGGGCGACTTTCACGTCGACAATGGCGTTGAAATGATGATGATGGCAGCACAACACCACAGCCGGGAATCGAACCCGGGCCCCCGTGAGTGGCATTCCAATCCGCTGACCATTCAGCTAAGGGGGCGCACACCCCCTAGGATAAATTGGTTCAAAAGTAGGTTGCTGTAGTTATTCACTGATGAAGAATCTCGCAAAGGATAGACTAGCGTGGAGACCTGCAACAGTTTTGTCTTCAGACAGAAGACCACAACAATTACAACATTTATTTGCGTGCTTCATAGACGTTTTTCATGAGTCGAGAGATTTAGATGAGTTTCTTTTTGTAGTGGGTAGCTAATGTCTGCATTGTAGCTTTCGTAAAATAACCTCTAAAAGATTTTAAGTGGGAGGCACATTACATACACTGGAACAGTAATAGAAGGCGACTGCACTGTACGGTTGGCCTAGGACCTTATATGCAGCGCATTTCTCGGCCAAAGACCAGAAAACTTTGTTGCAAACACGAATGAACATTACATCAGAGTAATATCTTTTTGAAGAGCTCAAAGTTGAAAGTATAAACATGCGACAGCTCTGTTTCGTAAAATGATAATTTAATTTATTCGATATTTCATTATTTTCATTATTTCATTATTTCAACCCATAGTCCTCCTCTTCCATGTAAGCGATTGTTTTTTTTTCATAATTTTACGTGGATGAACCACCGCATTAGGTGACCTAGTCGATAATCGCTTCGAAAAATAAAATGCCAGTACAAAAGCTATAAATGTGGCCCTAGATGTAGTACCTAACTGCGTAAGAAATTTTGCACCACTAAAGGCCCATTAACAAAGTAACAGAATTAAGAATAGCGATTCCGAAAAAGTAAAATTCAACTTCGGACAACAATTCAAGAACTGCACACTACACAAAGCTGGTAAGAATAAATGAATAAACTTTCATATTAAAGCGCCTTGTAAAATAATCCATCTGCCACTGATTTCAATCACAATATATTCCGTATAAATTCTTAACGCATACAACATTCAAGAGATGGAACAACGCAGTCTGTCAGAGCCGTATACATGTTAAGAACCAGAGGTGCACTGAGAGGCGGCTGATGTTGCCGGTGTTTACTGCTCTACGGAAGGAACACTTCGGTTTATGGGCGGTGACGTGGATAAGCAAAATTGTAAATTTGTGGTAAGATCTTATGGGACCAAACTGCTTAGGTCATCGATCCCTAAGCTTATACGCTACTTAATCTAACTTTAACTTGCTATGGACAACACCCACGGAATGCCCGAGGGACGACTCGAACCTTCGATGGGAGGAGCCGCGCGGACCGTGGCAAGGCGCCCCAGACCGTGCGGCCGTTTGGATTCTGGTGCTGCCTTTTTGAAAGACGAGGACCTCTCCTCCATATAATTTTATTTGCTTTTATACTTTTATCTTGACTTCTTTAGAAGTGCATGCTTATTTTGAACCAACTTAGACGACAGATGATGGGAGACTGACTGCCGAAACGCGTTGTGGAGGACTATTTTCCTAATGTTAGAGGTTTTGCCTAGTATTTATAGCCACTATCTGGACAACCGCAGATTCCGGTCGTTAAAGTGGGGCGAAGGACCTCACCTCCAAATAATTTTATTTGATTTTATACTTTGATCTTGTCTTCTTTAGAAGTACATGCTTATTTTGAACCAACTTATACGCCAGATGATGGGAGACTGACTGCCGAAACGCGTTGTGGAGGACAATATTAAAACGATGCATTCTTGCAATAATATTAAAGCCGCTAACTTCCCTAATACCTAGATTGATAGGCAACGATAGATTACAGTGCCACAGCCTGGCGCAATTCAAAACAGGCCAATTCCGAATGGATATAATACCAAATACAACAACTGTACCTACAGACAAATTTAATTTAGAAAAAATAATTTACATACTTTTTATCTAATTTTGTTGTGACCTGTCCATATCAATCTACAAAAATTATCGAAGGATGACTTATTATTGTTGTTATCAACATAGACACGTCGGAAAACATTTTCTTGAATTGCTCTAAGCTTAGAAAAGACAATATCGATAATAGAATATATTTATCGTTTGGCATGCTATCAAATTTCAACAGTCTTTTTCGATTTCTTCAGGTATTAAGGAAATCTTAGAGCAGTTTTGGTTGCATTTAAAATTACGTAAACATATAGCACGAATCTGTGAGCTAACTATAATTGTCTGGAGAATTTATGGAATCGTATCATCGAGACCCGAACCCAATTTGTGTATTTGGTTCATGCTCGTACATTCTCCATATAGGATGTTTCAAAATGGAAATACCGGTATTATGGCTTTGTAGCATTTATTACGTTCAGTTACAAACAATACATCACATGGAAGAGAAGCTCAAACAGTTTCTCACAAAAGTGTTCAATGTAGGCACAATTCGTCACACATCGAGTCGATAGGCAAGCTGTTCCAAAACCCTGGTCAATGTGTCCCAGGTAATTATAGGAACAGTGTTGTTTCTAAAGTCGGGTATATAATCTGGTAGTAGAGGCACGTGTACGTAATTCTTTATGAAACCCCAAAGTTAAAAATCGCACGGTTTCAAATCGTGCGTGAACGTGGAGGTCATACAAAACATGCCTTCTTATCTGGCCCCTTGCGAACAATCCAGGAGTCGATACAACATCGTTTAACCAATCGCACACTGAGCTATGCCACTGAGGTGGCGCACATATTGCTGCCAAATAAAGTTCTGCCGTTCGACTTCTTCCAACTGAAGAAAGAGCGGAGCTCTACCGCATCAAGATACACTGAAGCGCCAAAGAAACTGGTGTAGACATGCGCATTCAAATACAGAGATATGTAAACAGGCAGAATACGGCGCTGTGATCGGGAGCGCCTGTATAAGGCAGTCGTTAGATCAGTTGCTGCTGCTGCAATGGCAGGCTACCAAGATTTAAGCGAGTTTGAAGTGGCATTATAGACGGCGCATGAGCGCTGGGACACTGCATCGCCCAGGTAGCGATGAAGTGGGGACTTTCCCGTACGACCATTTCACGACTGTGACGCAAGTATCAGGAATCCGGTAAAACATCAAATCTCCCGCATCGCTATGGCCGCAAAAAGACCCTGCAAGAACGGGACCAACAATGACTGAAGCGAATCGTTGAACGTGACAGACATAAAACCCTTCCGCAAACTGCTGCAGGTTTCAATGCCGGGACATTAACGAGTGTTAGCGTGCGAACCATTCAACGTAACATAGCCAATATTGGCTTTTGGAGCCGAAGGCACACTCGTGTGTACCCTTGATGACTGCACAACACAAAGCTGTACCCCTCGCCTGGGTCCGTCAACACCGATAATGGACTGTTGGTGATTGGAAACATGTTGCCTGGTCGGATGAGTCTCGTTTCAAATTGCATCGAGTGGATGGCTGTGTACAGGTATGGAGACCACCTCATGAATGCATAGACTCTATTCAGTCTGATGGAGGCTCTGTAATAGTGTGCGGTGTGTCTCCAGTTGGAGTGAAATGGAACACCTGATATGTCTAGAAACGACTCTTAAGGCGACACGTACGTAAGCATCCTGTTCGATCATCTGCATCCATTCATGTTCATTGTACACTCCGACGGACTTGGGAAATTCCAGCAGGACAATGTGACACCCTACAAGTCCCGAACTGTGTTTACTTATTTTTATCATTTAAACACTGACCTATAGAATTTTCCCTGACAAAGAGAACTCAAACTTAACTTATTCATTTATTACGCACAACATAAGAGCCCAACGCAATCTGACTGCTATAGAATGAGAACATGACTTCCAATAATTAACACAAAAGAATGGCCCTGAATTGTAAGCAATCCTAACAATACTAAAAATCCAAAAAATATTAAATTAAAGAAATATGAAACTACCTCCAACTCTGTTAATTGCCTAAACTTATTTCAATTACAAATCCCATTTGTTTATTGTAAGTCATTTACCTCACAGATACTCTTCATAACACGAACTACAGCAACTACAGCAAGAAGCAATTGCAGCCGGCAAAATAAAAAGATTCTAACTACTATAGACTCTAACCACTAGGAGGCGCATGGTTAGCAAAAGACAGATTTTATTGAAGAGCAAACAACGTATTTAGAAAATTTTACCCTATTCATGTGACAACGACTTCCCAAAATTATGTAGTTGCCAATAATTCCACTGCCCAAACATTATCAACTACATCCATCATCCCACATTTCCCTGCGCCTCACTTTACAGTGCGTGCCCTACCAACAGAGAGCCTCCACTAAGAAAAACATGATTATGCACTTTTGTATCCGCTCACTAACTACTAATCCGTCCAATCACACAATCTCTTGCCGAGGGCGCAGAGCGCTCTCAGCGATATTAACACAGTCTGTAGAGCTGATAACATACAAATAGGCTACTTACAACTCTTCTGCACTTCCTCTGGCCACTAAACTCCCCAGACGTGAACATTATTGAGCGCATATGGGATGCCTTGCACCGTGCTGCTCAGAAGAAATCTTCAACCCCTCGTAGTCTTATGGATTTATGGACATCCCAGCAGGATTCATGGTGTCAGTTCCTTCTAGGACTACTTCAGACATTAGTTGAGTGCATGCCACATCGGGTTGCGACACTTCTGTGTGTTCGTGGGGCCGTACAAGATATTAGGCATGTGTACCAGTTTCTTTGGCTCTTCAGTGTAAGGAACATTAGTTACAGTTTCTGCACCGACAATGAAAGGTTCATGTACTTTCCTCTGAGATATGGCACAAAAAACATTCCACACTGCGAGGAGGTATATGCTAAAAACCAACTTAGCTTCCAGATTTCACTGAACAAAAGACGTACACTCGATATGAACTACCACGGTTATTTTAAATGCACATTTGAGGGCGAAGGCACTGCAATCGAAAATGAAACATGCGTTGGCTTTGGCTGACGGCTTCACTCGTTCGACTTCTCTCGATAATTCGTGTTTTATAAACAAGTCAAATAGCCCAGAAAGTTGAATACTGTGCCATTCCCCTTGTTTCGGTGCACATAAGACACCTACATACTTCAGTATTCTTTTCGTAAGTAAATGACGAAAACGTTATTTTGCTGCATACTGAAGTCCTTTCTGATCCACTGTTAATAATTGGTAGTAATGGTCTTCCTTCGTCTAGTATTTTATGTGCGGATATACACCGTTCTTCTTAAACTGTGATTAATTGTGTATGGCGAATTTCGTTAGTAAAATATGTATTGCGACGGTGCAGTTAAAACACCTAATTCCTTGAACAGGTACCTACTTGACGAACGCAGCTGAACACCAGATATCAGTCTTACTGCTCGCTTTTGTCCAGTCAGTGTTTTCTTTCTGAGTTGTCAGTGACATCAGGTATTATAAGGTATTATTGACCTGATATGTACAAAATGAGCTTATATACACAAAATATGTGACAAGGTTAATTCATCTGCTTCCAAGACTAATAGTTATACGAAGATCTAAAGTAGCTGAATTTCGTTGATTGAGCAGCTCAGTAGTACGTATCTTGCTGTTTACATTTTCATCAATATGTACACCCAAAATTTTCGAGCATTCTACTGTATTAACTGAACCATGTTCAGATGCTACCTTGGCTATTCATATGACTGTTTGTTGTGCAGGAACTGAATATAGAACATTAACAATGGAAAAATGGTCCTGTTGGAGCACAAAAAAGGCGGACGTGTTCCGGTTTATTTAAAATAGTGCTGGAAAAGTGAGGTACCAGCGGCCTCAGCACCTTTAAAATCCTTTCCAAAATTTTTACATGCGTGCATATTCGCTATTTTCTTAACGTGCAACTCATCTCAAACTCCCACAAGCTCCTCCCCCCCCCCCCCCCCCCCCGCAACTGTAACTCACTTACATCCCCCGTTCATCGCTGTTGATCGCTCATACCGATCCATTTCAACCTGCTCATTCTCACACACTCATTCATCTCAGCTCGTTGACGTTATCTCTTTGCGTGTCTCTGCATTGTCTCCTGTGACACAGCCACTGTCCCCCTCATTCTGTCGTACCACTACAGTGTCCTCTCACTGTCGCTGCCTCCCTTTGGCTCTCCTTTGCTGTTAATATCTTGTTCCTTTCTTCCTAACGCTGCTGTCTCTTCTCACTGTCACTCTCTCTGTCTCCCTCGTTATCATTGTCATGTACTCTGTTTCTCATTTTCACTAGCCGTGACCGACTTCAGCTTTCTCGCCGGACGGAGTGGCCGAGCGGTTCTAGGCGCTACAGTCTGGAATCGCGCTACCGCTACGGTCGCAGGTTCGAATCCTGCCTCGTGCATGGATGTGTGTGATGTCCTTAGGTTAATTAGGTTTAAGTAATTCTAAGTTCTAGGAGACTGATGACCTCAGAAGTTAAGTCCCATAGTGCTCAGAAGCATTAGAACCATTTACTTTCAACTTTCCCTTCCTCTAAACTGCGGCCCTCCCACAACCCGTCCTCCGACACACATAGCACTGTCTCCTTCACTATTTTTCTAGCACTGTGGTCCTATCTTGCACTATCACTGCGTCCCTCTCTTTCTCTCGCACTGCCATTGTCTCCTTCGCTCGTTCTCTAGCACAATCACTGTCTACTTTCTTCCAGCATTTACTAGTTTTCCGTCTCTTAGCCACTTCCACTGCCTTCTTCCCCCTCAGCGTAAAGAAACGTGAATAAGTCCAAATGGCCAAAATTTTTGGGAAATTTTTAAGGTGTTGGGGAAGGTAGAATGAGGCAGTCTTTCAGTTAAACAGGAACATATTCGAATTTCTTGTGCTTCGTTGGGAGAATATGCCCGCTGGTGTCCTTCTATGCCTGCTGCAGTAGAGCATGTGAATCACATGAAAAGAAATCTATAGGTCGGTAAAATTTTATGCAGTTTACTTAAATGAAACTGAAATAAAGCAAAACTTATTTTACCGTTCAGACCGGATTACACACGCCAAACCCAAACTGTATGTGCTTCAGTGCTACAACATGGTATTCCCAGATGATAAGGGAGGCACTTTACTGCATATTTCTCCGTGCTACGTCACTTTATATACTACTTTTTTCGCGCTCACCGGATTTTGGTTGAGTATTTTACATGTTCAAGTAGCGTAAATTTGAACCTCTCTATCTCGGAAGCAGATAATGATATGAAAGAAACTTTCGAGGTTGTTTGAGATCGGCATCTTAGGAGTAGATCGTAAATATTACAGCGATTGAATGTGCATAGCCATGTCCTAATCCACGAATAGGTTTTGGTACCCAGATATCAAGTTACTGTGGAATTTCTTGAAAATGAATAAAGACTTCAAAAAGGGGAAGACGGCTCTTCTAGAGAGATGCCTAGAGAATATACTGTTAAAATTTGAACAATATGCTGCGGTTATTTACTCGTATTACTCAAATTTCACCTGATACAGGATTTTACTCTTAGAATTAGGGTGATTATGAACCTCTGTGTCTTCGAAACGGATAAAGAAACGAAGAAAATTTTGGTTGCTCGAGATCGCGATCTTAAAAATATATTGTATAAATATCAGTCATTTGCTCTCTTGGAAGTCTCTGTTGAGTTTTGGTCCGCTTTTGTCAAAGAAAATATAGTAAAAAACTTTTTTGGAGATTTTCCGAGGAACCACCCATGAGCTAATGGTGCCCGCATAAGTCTCATCGAGCCCACTGTAGACCACATCAAATTCAGAAAGAACTAGACAATTTTCTCTATTTGCCTAAGCAGGAGGAAATGTGTAATATTCACACTTTGACCCTGTATTGTAGGATAGTGACAGTAGGACGATTCCTCTGTTGGGTTTACAAATGGTCCCTATCTCAGGGGATATCCAAAACACTTGATCCCAAACCTGGATTATGAGAACTGGAAAAATCTCGTTTTTGTGCACAGCATTTTGGAACGTAGTCGGTACGAATGCTGACGAATGCGTATCAGTTTCAAAATTTAGTAGGTGTCTGTTTCCAGAGCACCACTTAATAATTCTTTGAAAACATCATTGACCAAATCTTATGAGATTTTTCTGTCTAATGAGTTATTATACCCTAGTATCGTCTGCGAAAGTGCCAGTTCTGCTTGTTGACTGTTAAGTGGGAGATAATTCACATATATAAGGAATAGGAGTGGACCCAATAATCACTATGCGCAGTCACATGTGTAATGGAGGTAAAACGTAACCTGCCTTATGAGAGTAGTTGAGTAGAGTGCGCCACTTCTCCAACTGTAAACGGCGCAGCATGGTTTGCGGACACTCTTCAGGCTGCCGTCGACACAGAAGGCACGATATAGTCCTCATATGACCATTTTGGCCTCAAGGAGCCCGTTGTGAACAACTGTACAAACCGTGGTGCCCAAACGAGGTGGGCTAGACAACATGTGGGATGAAATGTGAACCGATGGTGTCAGGCTATTTTCAACGACGATGACAAGATTTGTCTGACGGCTGATAAATGACGTAGACGAATCTGGTGTCATATGTTCAGCAAGGACGTGAGACATTTATGTCTTGGGCTGCTTACACGTAGATTCGAAGGTGACTGAGGAACTGTTCAGTACTGGGACTGGAACCTCCAACCTATTATGGAAACATAAAGCAAACATTTTGGCAAACGGATTATCTATCTATTCGACAGTCCTCGAGAAAGTTAACCTTGTGTACAGCTCCTTTTTGGAGGTACGAGTCGACTGAATTACATGGATTACCGTATTTCGAGATAGTTAAAACTTCCACTGCACTGTCTTGGGAACCCTCTTTTCAAGTTGGACGACTTCAGAAGGGCCACTCTCTTCTGAACAGGCTGCCTTTATTTTGCTTGTCGTGTTGGACTTATTTCCAAGTAACTTCGTCCACTAGCCCTGGTGTACAAATTGGTACCGACCTACCGCCGTGTCACCCTCAGCCAGTTCCGTCGCTGGACTCCATTCGACTAATCCAGTCACCCTGCACGTCGTCGTTGTCGTCATCGTTTCTCTCTCCGTCTCTCTCTCTCTCTCTCTCTCTCTCTCTCTCTCTCTCTATCTCTCTTTCTTTCTCTCTCCCTCTCAGCATGTAATGTTTGCTGTTGTCAAATATGGGCTCGTCGCCCTAGTGAACACTGCAAGCCCATTGCACCATCGCTGCAAATGAAGTGCACCTTAAGGGAGTGTAGTAGGACTGTTTCTCTTAACTTTTTTCCACTTGTGACGTAGTGCACAGAATTAGTTACTACTATATCGGAGATTCCGGGAGAGCGGTGTGCTGACCACACGCCCCTCCTATCCGCATCCTCAACTGAGGATGATACGGCGGTCGGATGGTCCCGATGGGCCACTTGTGGCCTTAAGACGGAGTGCAACAAAAAATATCGGAGATTAACGAATAAGGGAGCGGCAGCCCCTCGGGCACCTCGGTCACGCATGCAGTCTACTGGCCCCTGAAAGCCTCAGCACCTCCAGCTGTCCATGTTGCCGTCGCGACCGGACAGCAGGCGGCGGTACCAGCGCTGCCAGAGACCAGCGTTTCCGAGGCACTTATTCGCGATCGGACGATTCGTGACAAGATAATAGTATTACGAAAATTCCGCCACCAGAAGCTATAAAGGCCGGTAGGTGGACTACATGAGCCAGTTCTTCAGGCTGCGAAAGCCTCTCCTGGCCTCCTGACTAGAGATGGGGGATCCGCTCGTGAACTAATTCATAGAGTTGAATCTTTCAAAGGAGTGAACAATCAGTGATTCAGAAAAAAAGAACGGTAGCTCCAAACGTTTCCCACAGCAGAGAGAGAGAGAGAGAGAGAGAGAGAGAGAGAGAGAGTCGGGGCCTCTGCTGGCCAGAGCACACTGCACGCCACACAACACAGCCAGCGCCGGCCTCCAGCCTGCTTCTGCCTTGGCTGCCTGCATTGTGCAGTGCCCCATTGGATTTTGTGTTTCACACATGCCGTGCCGTCTCTGTGCTTCCTCTGCCGCGTGCAGTGTCTGGCGCACCTTAACTTAGCATCGCACTCCGTCAGCGATCGTTTCAGTCGCACGTCCTGCCCTCTGGGCAGTTGATGACGGAGGTAGTCATCGAAAGCTTGGGATTTTATCCAAATTTGACGCGGCAAGTAAACCGAGAACTTTTTATGCAAGGACTCCGCCGCGAAAGACTTCGTAGTCATAACAGGACAGAGAGCCTCCTAGCGGAGAACATAAGAACTACTTGCAACAACCTGCTCGCAAGAGAACGGACGATTTGCCTCCGAGCGGGTGAGTGGTGGTTGTTCACCGCTCCCCCCACCCTCGGAACTCGCCCACTCAACGCTCACCCCACCGTTCTCGACTCTAGCCAGAGCGTTGAGCAAAGCAACTCAGGTGTCACTCTGGTCTCTGCGGTCTTAGCTCGCGCAGTAATACAGCTCGCGGCTCGACCTGCTTGACTCAGCGCCTCTGCATCAGAGTTCGTAGATGTTGTTCTTCGTAGTAATACCGTTATGTAGATTACATAATTATGTTACGTATACATCATTTGTTTTTATTTTATTTTTATTTATTTAAACTGATCAGATTAGGTTCCTGATGGCTCCTCTTACTATTGGATTTTTTATTATGGTCACTCGAATTTACACTTTAATTACGAGCAAACCGATAAACGTATAGCAAAAGTGATACATAATTTTTCCCTGTTTTATTCTGCAGAAGACTATATGCAGCACTTTGGTCTTACAGTCAAATTTATATATTTTTTTCTTATTGTAGTACGGATTTTGTGATTTTAGGCGTCTTTGGAAGGAAATGTTCACTTTAAAAATATATGGCTTGCGATGTATTTGTACGAGGTTAATGAAATTTTAAAACATTATAGCCAAATATATTGTTAATGTAAATCTCAAGTTACAACATTTTCCGATCACCCAAAAAACCACGATAGTGCAAAATAAATCAATAATCAAAAACTTTGTCATACTGTGGAAATTTCAATAAACAATACAAAATTCTTACTCATTATCTGTGTTACTTCAAAATAGGATCAAATAAGATCAAAATACAGGTGTAGTACTGGAATAAACAAAGTTTAAAGGGCAATGTGCCTTCCATTTATTTTCTGTTGTGAATGAGTGGTGAGTCATGAAAAAGAGCTAGTTCATTTCAGGGAGTGAACAGTTCTGATCCGATCCCTGAAAAGAACAGTTTTGCGCATCTCTACTCCTGACAGGTACTACTCATCTCATCCTCTCAGAATGCGCGCGAGGCCCATCGTAGGGTCCAACGCCACTGTTCTCAGTGTTCATCGTTGTTTCCTCTGTGGACTCTGACGGCATTAAAGATAGACTTTTCTGTGCCAGTACTAGATATGATCAGGCCGACATTCTCGTAACTGGATTATTTGCAGCAAATGTATTTTCCAAGAGATCCTAATAGTGTTGCTACACACGAGAAAAATACAGGTGAGTTTTAGATGTCACCACCGTCAAACCTCTCTAGCAGTACCTAATGAGACGCCCTCTTTCTGGCCACCGAAGCAGGCGCACTTTTGTTATCAATAAACTTGCTGAAATTCTTCTATGGGACTGAGCCACAGTCATGCAGTATTTTTTGAAAGAATAAACCGGCATTTCCCTGTATAGTACTGTACGTTCCTAGTATATTATCTGCATTTCGACTTTTATGCCATTATCGAGTACAGTACTAAAAGTTCTTAGTTCATTAACACGTCATATCTGCTAAAGTCAATCCAAAGAAGGTAAATAAGATTACCACTCACCTTTATTGTGTAACTATTAAAATAACACTTCAATAGTTACATTTAGATATGGCAGTATTACACAGTGAAATGGCGCATTGTTCTTTCAAAAAACTGTTGAAACTTGATCACTGATTTCCTGGGGCCCCGTTAAGAAACACTTCACTTACAAGCACATCCATTCGTAGACGACATATTTAGCTTTGATGATACTCAATCCGAAGAATATTCGGGAATATCCAGTTATATCTCAACAAATTTCAGTAGCAGCAATCTTTATGTGCACAGTGTTAATGAAAAGTATTCCATATTTTTAGAGGTGGTAGTATGCACCAAAATAAGGAAAAAATTCAAGTACGTAGAGGATCTAAAATGGATACCTTAACTATGTATACTTGTTCATCTTCGCTGCTGTGGAACATTTCTATTCTACTGCGAATTCTGTTATTGCGAACGATTTGCACAACACAGTAAACAGATGAGTAAACGAATGAAAGCTTACTATCCTGTTACTGTGAAACAACGGCGTTTCTAATAATCTGCTCGTACTACATCACGACCTGTCCTTATGAGTCATCATCAAGGGGGGTGCTCAGTGTGGTGTCCACTCACAGTAAGACATGCTTCTGTATGACGTCTTAGGTATTCACCTACACACATAAAAGGCCCAGGATGGTTACGGATGTGTTGGTTAGCATGATGACGCATTTACCACTTTTCTTCCTTTTGTCCCTCCAATATTCTCTTCGTTCCTTTACTATTTTCTTCTTTTTTTACATTCTTCTGTTCATTCTCAATTTTGTCGCGTAGGCTTGTCCGTAAACGTTTGTCTTTTACTCAGGGATGTAAATTTTGTTCTGTTTTAAATGATTTCTTCATATATGGCAATTTCTTTAAGCCCCGATTAATTTCTGTTACCCAGCTGTGGTTTATAATTAGTTAGGGTACGTTTAGAATGTTCTTCGTGAGCCTCTTGTCCTGGTAGTTCATGGGAGTTGGTTTAATTTGCAGGTTTTGAACACTGTTCTAATATTTTAAAGGTCTATGAAATATTTTCGTTTCCTCCTGATGGTCTCGGTCTTCTCAATACCTAATGACCGATTTATGCAATTATTAGAGCCTGAGATAGTTCCTTTATTTGCAGCAGGTTACATCATGCTAAAAAGTTGATTGTATACCATTAACGAGGCATGCATAAAGCTGGTGGTGGTGGTGGTTAGTGTTTAACGTCCCGTCGACAACGAGGACTGGGAAGGAAATCGACCGTGCCCTTTCAAGGGAACCATCCCGGCACTTGCCTGAAACGATTTAGGGAAATCACGGAAAACCTAAATCAGGATGGCTGAAGACGAGATTGAACCGTCGTCCTCCAGAATGCGAGTCCAGTGTGCTAACCACTGCATAAAGCATAGATTTGAAGTGTCCCCATAATCTAAGTGATAAGTGCAGACATAAAGCTACAATGTAAAAGCGTCACAAACTTATCGAAACAAAAAATGTTCCATTGGAACGAATACACGCGCTTAGTTGTGATGATTAGCAAGTGCTCGTGTTTCCTAACATTCGCATATCATAAATGTTCAGTTAAAGAGGAACCTAATACGCCTGTCTTGTTTTAGACCGTTTTACCACCGCTTAAAATATGGAATACTTTTTCTAAATTCCTGTACAGAGATGTAATCTCGCGTAATTAACGAAACTTGTAAGTCCAGCGGCCTAGGAAATAGACTGAGTGCATAACACTTGTATGGCTTATACTTGAAACCTGTCAGACTGTATGCGAATGTTATCAAGTCGGATTAACAGGAAAATGGAGCTTAGAGAAAATGTGTGGCACGAAACATCACAGGGGACCTTCACTGAGAGAATGTAACGGAAATTATCGTAAATTTTTTTTATTCATGTATCGGTTATAAATTAAGTTACCACCATGACAGGACCTGAAGGTGTGCCTTTTACATTGCATACAAAATATTCAGAAGAAACTGAGTTCCCAACAACAGTCTCGGATCGTGGAAACAAGGCTCGTCTCAGATGTCTACGAAAAGGCACAGGTACTCTTAGTCAAGACCGAGATACTCCTCGTTGAGGTTAAACATCCTCATTCCCTCCGCCTGCTTAGCTTGGTGATAGCATACCCGCCTTCTCTGCAAGCGGGCCTGGGTTTGACTGCCGGCTGCGTTGGAGACTTTCTCCGCTCAGGGACTGGGTGTTGTGTTGTCCTCACCACGCATGAAATAAGACTTGCAGTTGGCGGCCGAACTTCCCCGAATAGGGGCTTCCCGGCCAACAATGACATACGCTCATTTCATTTTTCCATCTTATTTCCGTTAGCAAGACCCAGGTAACTGCGGGTGAAGATGAGAATTTTATCGCTGTTTTTTTACGGAAAATCTTTTATATAGTTCTACACTGGTGATTAGTAAAGAGCATACCGTAACATTTATAAGAATGGAATGAAGACTTCCTACCTTGCGGAACTCAGTGTGTCATATTTAACGGACTGTCACAGATATTAGCACCAGGTGTACCTCAGGGAAGCTTTCAAGTGGGTGACCCCTATGTGACTTGGATTCTAACCTGAAACCTTGCCTTTGACGGGCCATGTTCTTACGAACTGAGCTATCCGTACAGGACTCATATACCCGTCCTCACAGCTTCAATTATGCTAGTACCTCTCCTACTTATAAAAATTCATAGGCGCTCTTCTTGTCATGCTGGAATATCACTTGCAGAAGAAAGGAAAGGTTCCACATTCTTCTGAGGTACTTCAGCTTATCACATACAAAATACACGTCCTACGAATTCGTTATAATTGCTTGTCAGCCTGGAGCTCTTGCAAAGTCCGCAAGAGAGAAGAGAAAAAAATCGAAGAATAGGTCGCCTGCACTCTCCGCCACAGGCTTTTTTTCATCCGTGCCAAAGCGGCATATACGAGTGCAGCAAATGTGTATCTAATGCCAACGGATCCAACGTTCCAGTACGAATGAACTACTATATTACTTCTTCCAGCTAATATTTCATACAACCAGTCATCATCATCATCATTTAAGACTGATTATGCCTTTCAGCGTTCAGTCTGGAGCATAGCCCCCCTTATAATTTCCTCCATCATCCCCTATTCAGTGCTAACATTGGTGCCTCTTCTGACGTTAAACCTATTACTTCAAAATCATTCTTAACCGAATCCTGGTACCTTCTCCTTGGTCTGCCCCGACTCCTCCTACCCTCTACTGCTGAACCCATGAGTCTCTTGGGTAACCTTGCTTCTCCCATGCGTGTAACATGACCCCACCATCTAAGCCTGTTCGCCCTGACTGCTACATCTATAGAGTTCATTCCCAGTTTTTCTTTGATTTCCTCATTGTGGACACCCTTCTGCCATTGTTCCCATCTACTAGTACCTGCAATCATCCTAGCTACTTTCATATCCGTAACCTCAACCTTATTGATAAGGTAACCTGAATCCACCCAGCTTTCGCTCCCATACAACAAAGTTGGTCGAAAGATTGAACGGTGCACAGATAACTTAGTCTTGGTACTGACTTCCTTCTTGCAGAAGAGAGTAGATCGTAGCTGAGCGCTCACTGCATTAGCCTTGCTACACCTCGCTTCCAGTTCTTTCACTATGTTGCCATCCTGTGAGAATATGCATCCTAAGTACTTGAAACCGTCCACCAGTTCTAACTTTGTTCCTCCTATTTGGCACTCAATCCGTTTATATTTCTTTCCCACTGACATTACTTTCGTTTTGGAGATGCTAATCTTCATACCATAGTCCTTACATTTCTGATCTAGCTCTGAAATATTACTCTGCAAACTTTCAATCGAATCTGCCATCACAACTAAGTCATCTGCATATGCAAGACTGCTTATTTTGTGTTCACATATCTTAATCTCACCCAGCCAGACTATTGTTTTCAACATAAATAATATGAACAACAGTGGAGACAGGTTGCAGCCTTGTCTTACCCCTGAAACTACTCTGAACCATGAACTCAGTTTACCGTCAACTCTAACTGCTGCCTGACTATCCATGTAAAGACCTTTAATTGCTTGCAAAAGTTTGGCTCCTATTCCATAATCTCGTAGAACAGACAATAACTTCCTCCTAGGAACCCGGTCATATGCCTTTTCTAGATCTATAAAGCATAGATACAATTCCCTGTTCCACTCATAACACTTCTCCATTATTTGTCGTAAGCTAAAGATCTGGTGCTGACAACCTCTAAGAGGCCTAAACCCACACTGATTTTCATCCAATTGCTCCTCAACTAATACTCGCACTTTCCTTTCAACAATACCTGAGAAGATTTTACCCACAACGCTGATTAAAGAGATACCTCTGTAGTTGTTACAATCTTTTCTGTTTCCATGTTTAAAGATTGGTGTGATTAGTGCTTTTGTCCAGTCTGATGGAACCTGTCCCGACTCCCAGGCCATTTCAATTATCCTGTGTAGCCATTTAAGACCTGACATTCCACTGTACTTGATGAGTTCCGACTTAATTTCATCCCCCCCAGCTGCTTTATTGCACTGCAATCTATTGACCATTTTCTCCACTTCCTCAAACGTGATCCTATTTCCATCATCATTCCTATCCCATTCTACCTCGAAATCTGAAACATTACTGATCGTATTTTCATCTACATTGAGCAACTCTTCAAAATATTCCCTCCATCTGCCCAAGGCATCCACAGGATTCACCAGCAGTTTTCCTGACCTGTCCAAAATACTTGTCATTTCCTTCTTACCTTCCTTTCGAAGACTGCTAATTACACTCCAGAATGGTTTTCCAGCAGCTTGACCCAATGTCTCCAACCTGTTTCCAAAGTCTTCCCAAGATTTCTTCTTGGATGCTGCAATTATCTGTTTGGCTTTGTTTCTTTCTTCAACATAACTTTCTCTGTCTACCTGAGTTCTAGTATGTAGCCATTTTTTATACGCCTTCTTTTTCCTTTTACAGGCTGCCTTGACTGTGTCATTCCACCAAGCTGTTTGCTTCCTCCTACTTTTACACACTACTGTTCCAAGACATTCTTTAGCCACTTCTAGTACTGTGTCCCTGTACCTTGTCCATTCCTTTTCCAATGACTGTAATTGACTACATTCAACTAACTGGTACCTTTCTGAGATCGCTGTTATGTACTTGTGCCTGATTTCCTTATCCTGAAGTTTCTCCACTCTTATCCTCCTACATATGGACCTGACCTCCTGCACTTTCGGCCTCGCAATCCCAATTTCACTGCAGATTAAATAATGATCAGTGTCATCAAAGAATCCCCTGAATACACGTGTGTCCCTCACAGCCTTCCTGAATTCCTGATCTGTTATTATATAGTCAATGACAGATCTGGTTCCCCTGCTTTCCCAAGTATACCGGTGAATGTTCTTATGTTTAAAAAAGGAGTTTGTGATTACTAAGCCCATACTGGCACAGAAATCCAAGAGTTGCTGCCCGTTCCTGTTGGCATCCATATCCTCTCCAAATTTACCCATAACCTTTTCATACCCTTCTGTTCGATTTCCAATCCTGGCGTTAAAATCACCCATGAGCAGAACACTGTCCTTGTCCTTTGCTCTAACAACTACATCACTGAGTGCCTCATAAAAACTATCCATCTTATCTTGCTAGACACTGTCAACTCTATCCACACCAGTCGTTCGTTTACATACCTTATTGCAACTACGCTGGGTTCCATTTCTTTTCTGGTGTAAAGCCCTACACCCCATTGTGCTATTCCTGCTTTGACTCCTGACAAGTAGACCTTGTATTCTCCCACTTCTACTTCTTTCTCACCCCTTACCCGAATGTCACTAACAGCTAAAACGTCCAGCCCCATCTTACTTGCAGCCTCTGCCAGCTCTACCTTCTTCCAAGAGTAGCCCCCATTGATATTAATAGCTCCCCATCTCATTACCATTTGTTTGCCAAGTCGTATATTAGGAGTCCCTGGTTTGTCAGTTAGAGGTGGGACTCAATCACCTCCAAAGGTCCGAGGCATTTTGCTCTGATTGTTGCCAGCATCATATTTAAAGTACCAGGGAAGCAGGTTGCTAGCCTTACTTGCGCCGAGTCCCATTGGGTTTTACCCCTAACGGCTGAGGGACTAACCGGTGGATTTGGTAGTCTTTGCCGTATGAGCACAAAGGTGACCACGACTCAGAATATGTCCGAGATGCCCAGCCTTATTCCAAAGTAACTGGTATCCCGACTGTCGGGACCACTTACTTGGCCACTCATACGTTGCCCGTGGTTCATGAACTAGGACATGACTACAGGAACCCACACCATGAACCACCATACAACCAGTGCGAAAGTAAATTAGAGAATTTCGGGCGTATATGGAGGGAAAGTAAAAACATTCCGCTTCCTTCATAATAGGCGAGCAGAAAATGAAGGAAGGAAAATGATTGTGTTATGCCATATTCTTCACGCCACACGCAATACCTTGGCTTCGCGAAATGTGTATGCAACTGTTGATGAAGCTTTTATTATACAGCTGGAGGTACCGTGCAGCACTACAGTAGTAACAATCGACTCAACTTTCATATCAGTAACGTACGATTTTATTCCTTACGTCCAACAAAACACCTCATTTCAACTTGTATTTACCACTTTTCTTCCTTTTGTCCCTCCCATAATCTCTTCGTTCCTTCAGTATTTTCTTCTTTTTTTACATTCTTCTGTTCATTCTCAATTTTGTCGCTTAGGCTTGTCCGAAAACGTTTGTCTTTTAGTCAGGGATGTAAATTTTGTTCTGTTTTGAATGATTTCTTCATATATGGCAATTTGTTTAAGCCCCGATTAACTTCTGTTACCCAGCTGTGGTTTAGAATTAATTAGGGTACGTTTAGAATGTTCTTCGTGAGCCTCTTGTCCTGGTAGTTCATGAAAGTTGGTTTAGTTTGCAGGTTTTGAACACTGTTCTAATATTTTAAAGGTCTATGAAATATTTTCGTTTCCGCCTGATGGTCTCGGTCCTCTCAATACCTAATGACCGATTTATGCAATTATTAGAGCCTTAGATAGTTCCTTTATTTGCAGCAGGTTACATCATGCTAAAAAGTTGATTATGTTGAGAAGATCGATCTTATTTGATGACATTGTAACAACTAAGACAACATACTTTAGGTGCGACCTTTAAGTTTTTTCTTAGTACTTTTTCGCGGCCTGCCACAAATTCCTCTCCTGTGCTAACCTCCTTATTTGAGAGGAGCAGTTGCACCCAGCATCTTCAAATATTCTTTGGATCTGTTCCAGTCCCTGCCTCCCACTACAGCTTTCTTCCTCTGCAGCTCAGTCTTTTACAATGAATGATAATTCCTGATGCCTTAACACATCCCGTATCGCCTTGTCTCTTCTTCCTGGAAAGTATTTAAGATATTTACGTTTCCTCGCTCATTGGGCGGAGATGCTGATTTGCTTATCAGACTACCTGATTTTATATGTCGTCCTGTTGCATCTGATCTGAAACTCTTCAGTTCTCTTCTTTCCCAGCTTTTGTGCAGCCCTAGATTCACCTCACGTCAATGCTGCGCTGCTGACGCACATTCTCAGTTGTATCTTCCTCTAAGGCCGATGTTTGCACTAGTTACTTCTTTTGGCCAGAAATGCCTTCTTTCGCTCAACTAGTTTGATTTGTATTCCCTCCTTGTGTTGTCCATCATGTGTTATTTTGCTTGCTAAATGGAAGAATTTCTTTCCTTCACCTACTTCGTGGTCTGAAATTCTACTTTAAGTGTGCGAAAGCCAATGTGTATGTGAGTGACGTGAACTGTATCAAAACTAGTCGTGATGCAGACACACCCTGTAAACATAATGCTGGAATAAATATTACACATTAGCACTAACTACTTTTATTTTATTTATATCAGTGCTTTTTTGACGTGTGTACTGAACAGAGAGCACGAAAGACTGCATCTCGTCTTTACATCCATTGTAATCCTGACAATTTTTTGTTTGTGTTCCACTTTTACTTCTCCGTATTAATTATTGCATGTATTTTATATTATTCATTTTCCCTATAGCTGTCACCCACTTTTCTGAGAAATCTAACATCCAGCACCGTTTTACATTCTCTGATGTTTTTCCTAGGACAACTAATCCTGTGAAGATATCTTCACTTTTCTAAAGTATTGCTTTTATAGTCAAGCGAGAAATGAGAACTGCTTCTCTGGTGCCTTTGCCTATTCTAAAGCTAAACTGATCGTCATCTAATCGAGTCTAAATTTTTATGTTCCTTAATTTATTTTTGTTGTTTGTAGAATTTTCCTCAAATTCCAGGAAAGTGAGGCGGAATTTTTTCGTGGGCTCAGAGCAGACCAAGCGAACAGGGTAAAGACAGGGATTTGTCGTGGGTAGACTGAACTAGTGGCTTATACTTAAAGATAAAGGAAGCTTCAATACTTTATTGACACTTAGTAAGGGAACACGGAAGACCAGCTTTAACTGAACAGTCGCGCAATCCTCTACGAAAGAATTTGATAATCTTACTTGAAATTAGTGTTTCATAAACATACTTTGAAAAATCTGAAAATCAATAGCTAAACTCAAGACGCCTTAATAGTTTTTACACATAAATGTATGCACCCTTCCTCTATCTGTGTAAAGGTATTAATATTTATTCATCATTTCTGCTAACTACTTGTGTGCTCCAATTTTCTAAAAAGACAAAACGTTACAACCTTTAACCATTACAAAAAAAATGTTAACTTACAGATTATAATTGAGGAAAATTCGTGAAATTCATTTAAAATTGTAGTTACTGCTTGACAATTGTTCCACAGAGAACCAAAATATGTACTAACAAATAATTACTTACCGCTACCCATCTCTTTTTCCGGAAGGTTTTCAAAACCACACATGCCACTTCTGTCAGCCGCAACATCAATACCATATCTCTAGCAATATAGTGCAAGATAAAAGTCAGCTCGTGGCATTGCATACTGTCATGAGATTGAAGGCTGTTTAAATAAACGCACTAGTCACTTGAAAAACCTATTCCAAGAGTCCTTACGCCAAGACATTTTTCAGTATCTTTTCACGTTCTTAACAGAAACACGATTGTAACACTTTCTACCGCGCTTTTGAACATGACCGCTTTCTTTCGTGGGACCTTAAGCCAGAAGCCCAGACTCGAATGATCATAGTATCTCAAAAGTTGGAATTTCGACATATCGTACATCTGTTCAGCGTAGTTGACAACTATTTCCCATCTGCTTCATCCCCAGTGGCGACCTTCAAATCGTGTGCTTTCATTGACACACCACGGACACGCACGGAGTCAAAACACAGCCTCGTCCCATCCGCCTCACCTGTAGGAGCACTCCGACACTCACTGTCACTGACCACAAACCACTCTCCGACCAATACTGACTGACCTCTCTTCTAGTGAGAACCTTAATCCAGCGATTGTATTCCAAGCTCCACAATGAATATATTTAGGAGAACCGTTGGAGACGCCTCACATCTGGGAAAAAATATAATCGACCTATAAAATGGTTCACCACCGCTTATTGACGTGGCAGACTGCGTTACCAGGTAAAGTTGTCCTCCGAGGCGGTGCAAGGCGGCGGTGCGGCGGTCAGGGTGCTGCAGCGTCCCCAGGGATTGGAGGCGGCTGCGGCGCTTCGTATCGCGCCAGATAGCGGGATTTATGCTCGCAGCCCGAGGTGATTCACGGCTGCCGGCTGCCGCCGTGCGTCTTCCGCGAGAATCACATTACCGGTGATTCACGCCTGGCAGCCGGGCCGGACACCTTCCAAGACGGTCGCAGCCCTTCCTCTGGCCGGGAGCACAGGTCACTCTGCCGCGGTAGAAGATAGCCCGGGCTGTGTAGGTGGTGGCGAGCGTATTGGATCGCACCATTCGACTGCGGCAGAATTTCCTGCAGGAGACGTAATTACGGTGCAAATTTCCCCATCATTATCACTGCTGGCGCCAATAGCTATCCTCTCCAGGAGAATGAATTTCGTAACTTTTAGCGCCGAAGTTTCTGCCCAGATAATCTGCCTGTACTGGTTCAAACGCTGCGCTGTTCCGTGTGCAACAGTGAGCGGAACAAGACCCACATTGAATGCACAAATGATTATCGCATGTTATGAGCTGCCGCCATAAAGTTTTGTAATCGAGAACGTAATCTTCGCAAGGCACTGTGACCACTGTATACTGATAACCTAACACAGTCTAGGGCATTTTTTGTTTCTATTTTATTGGATGATTGGTTTCCATGCTTTTTTGGACCACTACCACATCCAATACACAAGAATTACTGCGAATCGCAGGTCGTTCGTTCACAAAGATTCGGATATAACTAAAGCATAGTCATCCACGAAGGTCGATAGCTTGTTACCGCTAACAGCAGCACGGTATGAATGGATGTATTCTAAATATTTTTCTAACGTTGACCATTCCATTAATACCGACCTAATATCCCCTTGTTTCTTAGAGAAGTCACATTTTTACTAAGCGCCCGATTAACTCAAGGAATTGAAACTCAAGTGCTCCTCTTTGCCATACATCAAAGAACGTATATAACATACTGGGCGAATTTTAGAGTTTGAAACACAAATGCCCCTAATTTTATCGGTATTTGAAATATATTGATGTCGACTTTCAATTTTTCTCTCCTGTATCAGCTTGATCTTTGTTCTTCTGCTTCAAGAAACCCAGCGTTGGTACTTCCTTAATCTTTTTATTATTTGATGTTGGAAATAAAAATCAGTTTTAGCACCTACGTTTATTCATCTGCTAGGGCTTGCTAAAAAGTAAAGCTTCCGAATTTTTCTTTCCATTCTCACTATCAGCTCAGGAATTATATCTCATCCATGTTACTCAGGCGTCTTCCCCGCTTCGTCATTGACTGCGCATGACAATCGTGTGTAAAAGGAGCTGTAATGAGAGAGAGAATCAGATGCGCCAGCAGTCGCAGCATGTTGACATTATCTGAAAAGACGCTTTTAGTGATGCTGTGTTATCAGAATGGCGAATGTGCTAGTTCAGCGTTACGATCCTATCGCCACAGGAAGGGGATTAGAACGGGTAAAGGTCCGTTGACAAATGCAACTGTGGCGAGAATGATTTCGAAGTTCGAAGCCACGGGTTGTTTACACGATAGACCGCGTAGTGGCCGACCGAGCACAAGGCGTAATACTGCTGAGACAGTTACGGAAGAAATGGAGACTGTAACGGGTTCGTCTGTGCACGGGGAAGTCAGCGCTCGTGCAGTCGCACCTCGCACCGGCATTCCATACACCACTGTTTGGCCGGCACTGAGGGGTACCCTCCGATGCTATCCGTAGAAAATCCATCGGCATCATGAACTGTTACCTGGCGATTTAGTGAAGCGGAGGGCATTTGCGGTGTGGGCGTTTCAAAAGGTGGCGGAAGATGACGATTGGTTGAGTAACGTGTTGTGGACCGACGAAGTTCATTTCACGCCCCGAGGGTCTGTCAACACCCACAACTGCAGAATTTGGGCTACCGAAAATCCTAGAACTGTCGTGGAAACTCCATTGCACTCCGAGAAAGTCACGGTATGGGTTGGATTTACCACATCTACCGTTATCGGGCCTTTTTTATTCGAGGAAATACGTGATTCTGGTTTTGTAACTGATACCGTGACGGGTGAGAGGTACGCCGATATGTTACAGAATCGCATCATTCCCAGCCTGTCTGATAAACACCTTCTGAACGTACGATGTTTATGCAGGGTGGCGCTCCACCCCATATTGCTAGATGCCTGAAAGATCTCTTGCGCGCGTCGTTTGGTGATGATCGTGTGCTCAGCCGCCACTTTCGTCATGCATGGCCTCCCAGGTCCCCAGACCTAAGTCCGTGCGATTATTGGCTTTGGGGTTACCTGAAGCCGCAAGTGTATCGTGATCGACCAACATCTCTAGAGATGCTGAAACACAACATCCGACGCCAATGCCTCACCATAACTCCGGACAAGCTTTACAGTACTGTTCACAACATTATTCCTCGACTACAGCTGTTGTTGAGGACTGATGGTGGACATATTGAGCATTTCCTGTAAAGAACATCATTTTTGCTTTATCTTGATTTGTTATGCTAATTATTGCTATTCTGATAAGATCAAGCGCCATCTGTCGAACTTTTTTTGAACTTTTGTATTTTTTTGGTTCTAATAAACCCCCATGTCATTCCAAGCAGTGTGTCAATTTGTACCTCTCTATCTACATTATTCCGTGATTTACTCAGTTTTCAAATTTATACTGACTTTTTGATCACCCGGTATAACGGTAACTGTGTCAGTGCGTGAGAAAAACCGTGTTGTAATCGAGTTTCTAACAACAGAGAACGTGCTTCCAATTCAAATCCACAGAAGAATGAAAGTTGTGTACGTTGCTGATTGTACCGACATCATTAATGTGCAATGATTCGTCGTTCGTGCTCGTAATAATGGGATCAGCCGTGCTATCATCAACGTGTGTGGCAGAGCTCGCGTACGACAACTGAGACCCATCGGAATCGGGCTGATAAATTCATCATAGAAAATCATCGGATAACATAGGCACAAGGTGTTGTGAATTTGGAATTCAAGCCTAAAAGCACCTCATAAACACTGAAAGATACTGCGAGAACCTCAGAAAGCTGAAAAGACGAATTCGAGAAGTTCGTCCACACACGGAGCACCCTCCCCTTCAGCATGACAATGCCAGCACACCCGAGCACTGCGATATCTGCAACAGTCAGATGCGTAGGGTTCTCTGTCATCGATCATCCTCCACACAATGCTGACTTGGCTTTATGAGATTTTCATCTTTTACCAAAATTTAAATAACACATCCAAGGGCTTTACTTTGATACTGATGAAGCTTTGCATGGACAGGTGATGTGTATCACGTACACGAAGTATAAAAGGGCAGTGCATTGGAGGAGCAGTGATTTTTACTCAACTGATTTAAGTGAGAAGGTTTCCTAAGTGACTGTAGCCGCACGACGGGAATCAAGAGACTTTGAACGCATAATGGTAGATGGAGCTAGACGCATGGGACACTATACTTCAAAAATCGTTAGGGAATTCAGTATTCCGGGATTCACTGTATCAGGAGTGTGCCGAGAATAGCGCATTAGGCTTTACGTCTCAACATGGACAACGCAGTGGCCGACGGCCTTCACTTAAGGGCCAAGAGAGTCGGTGTTTGGGTAGAGTTGACAGTGCAAATAGACAAGCAATAATCGCAGATATCAATATGGGACATACTGAAACATCCCCTTGGAAAAATTAAGAATGACTGTACTGGTAAACTTCTCAAGTTATTTGATTTTCAAACAGCTGAGCAAAACTGAACGTACTCAGACATTTCTATCTTTACTTATTCTGATCAACACTAAACTGACCCACAATATTTTCTTTGTGCAACGCAATATGACTTTCAATAATCGCTACAAAAGAATGGCCCTGACTAACAATAACCTATACCTTCCATAAATCACTTACCTCACAAAAACCTTAGTTACTCGAACTACTGAAATTCAGCGTGCGGCAATACTGCCAGCTATATATCAGTTCATAACATCCAGTCTTATAAATTTCCTTTTTCTGACTGACACACGTCCCGATCGTCCGCTCTCAAAATTCTGCCATCTCTCTCCCCACATCCACCACTGCTGGCGGCTCACCTCCAACTGCGCGACGCCACGCGCTGTTAACATCCAACTGCCCCACACTACAATAGCAAATATTCCAACAATGCAAATCAGCCACAGACTGCACACAGCACAGTCAGTGATTTTCATGCAGAGCGCTTCGGGGCGTTACCAATAAAGAATCCCAAAGAGCCTACTTACAATAAGACGCACGTATGGATTAGGAGAGTGCGGCGAAATTTGGCATTAGTGGGCTGTAGTAACAGATGACCCACTCGAGTGCCTTTGTTAGCAGCACGGTACAGCTGCAGCGCCTCCCTTAGGTGCGTGACAATGTCGGTTGGACCCCAGACGACTGGAAAACCGTGACCTGCTCAGATAGTCCCGATGTCAGCTGGTCAGATTTGATGGTCGGGTTCGAGTGTGGTGTACGAAGCCATCGACCAAAGTTCTGAACAGGGCACTGTGCAAGCTGATAGAAGCCCCGCAACAGTGTGGGCTGTTTGTAGATGGAATGGATAGGGTCCTCTGGTCAAACTGAACAGATCATTGACTGGAAATGGTTATGTTCGGGTCCCTTTAGAGCATTTGTGGCCATTGATGGACTCCATGTTCCCAAGAAAAGATGGAATTTGTATGGATGACGGTGCGTCACGTCACCAGGCCACAATTGTTCCCAATTGGTTTGAAAAACATTCTGGACCGAGAAATTAATGTGGCCACCGAGATCGTGCGAGTTGAATTCCGTCGAACATTAATAGGACATAATCGAGAGGTAAATTCGTGCACAAAATCCTGGATAGCTACACTTTTGCAATTATGGACCGTTATTGAGGCGGCATGGCTCACCATTTCTGTAGGGGACTTGTTACGACTTGTTGAGTCCATGCGACGACGCGTTGCTGCACTGCGCCGCGCAAAATGAGGTCCGACACTATATTAAGAGCTATATTGCGACATTTACAGTCTTATAGCATACAAGTGGAGCAGCGATGCATGGGGAATCACTCTAGGGAATATACGGAATCACATGGGGAAATCCGTTCACATACGCGACTTTCGCAAAGCATGGTCTCTTTTAGCCCAGCGCCTTGTAACGAGCACCTAGCAGCGGCGACTGACGTCGGCAGTTCGCGTGCTGCATGCACTTGTCGTGGGCATCAACTGAAATTGGTTGAAGGATGCCCAGATTGTGACTAGGTGACAATGTGTTGGGCACCAATGGCTCTACACATAACGTGGAGGTCGGAGTCCTTGCCGCTCTCTAAAACAATACGGGCAGCCAGCTGTGGAAGGTCTGACAACAGAATACAGTACCGGTGCAGGCAAAAGTGTTTCGAAGCACACATTGTAGACCAGGGGAATCCGTAGACAATGCACACTTAAGGCCTAAGAGACACTCATGGCAACTTGGAGCCTCTATCTGACACTGGACGGAAATGCAAAATTTTTATGCGGAATGTATCATAATTAGTAAGGAAAATTGAAAGAGATGAAATTATAAGACGGCAGAAACCGAAACGTGCCGTTTGCAAGGTAGCTGTAAATGTGTGGTTCTGAGCTGCCAGCCGGCCGAAGTGGCCGAGCCGTTCTAGGAGCTACAGTCTGGAACCGCGCCATCGCAGCGGTCGCAGGTTCGAATCCTGCCTCCGGCATGGGTGTTTGTGATGTCCTTAGGTTAGTTAGGTTTAAGTAGTTCTAAGTTCTAGCGGACTGATGACCGCAGCAGTTAAGTCCCATAGTGCTCAGAGCCATTTGAACCATTTGACCCGCCATTATCAACATAATCAACTATTGTCTTGAGAGTATAAATGTATTTTAAATCCAAGCTTTTCGATTATCTCTCCACCTAAGTGTCCTTAGCGACCACTCTAATTGCTGCAAAGTGTTCTTAAAGTTCCGATCTTACACCACAAAAAGCAATTTCATTAACATACTACCATTTTACTCCATTCCTCTCTATCAATCAACTTCTTCATCCTGCATCTGTCCATCCCATCCTCTGTCCTCTCTGTGTCCATCTCCTCCTCTTCCTCTCGTTATCCAACTCCTCACAATATTCTCTAGCAATGCCCTGTTTTCCCACCACTTAAAATGGTTCAGATGGCTCTGAGCACTATGGGACTTAACATCTGAGGTCATCAGTCCCCTACACTTAGAACTACTTATACCTAACTAACCTAAGGACATCACACACATCCATGCCCGAGGCAGGATTCTAACAGGCGACCGTAGCGGTCGCGCGGTTCTAGACTGCAGCGCCTAGAACCGCTCGGTCACAACGGTCGGCCCTTCTCTTCCTCTCTCAGTTCATCACCTGCTCCCACTCAGCCTGTCCCTCCTCCTTCCTCCATTGTCATCTCCTACACTCTCCTCCATCTCCGTCCGTCTGCTCCTTCCCACTCTCTCTCTCTCAGCCCACATCCTCATCTTCCTCTCTCTGCCAGTCTTCTCCTTCTCGTCTCTCTGTTCACACTCTTTGTCCTTAATGTCCTCCTTCTTTCGCTCCATCTCCTCCGCCCTCTCTCTCTGTTCATCTCATTCCTCCCTTTTCCTTGCCCACCTCCCCTTGCCCACTCTCTCCCCGTTGGTCTTCTCCTCTCTCTCTCCTTATCCATCTTTTCCATCCCAGCTCTCTCCCGTCCATCTCCTTCACATACTCCTCACTCTCTCTGCCTCCTATGTCAGCTCCAAGTCCATTAGAGCTAGGTGGTCCTTACACCTGGAGTATATCTTTTCAGACAGTAAGTGTTCGGTGCGCAAAGTTTGCTGAAATCGATACAGTGGTTTAGGACATACCTGCAACAGTTTTTTGCGGTGAGAGACGTTTTTCTAAACTCAAGGCGTACTTTAGGCTAAGACTATTTCAAGAACCATTGAGCGGACTGTCAACATTAGCCACTGAAAATAATACCTTGAAGTCAATAGAGTCAGATAATATTGTAAAAGATTTTGTCACGTTAAAGGCTAGAAAAATATCAATATAATGTTTTCATCTCAGGAAATATATTTAGTGTACATAATGACCAAATGGACTAATTAAATATGACTTTATTAATAGAATCATTTTTTAGTATCACACACAAAAATTTATTTCCTTTTCGAGTGCACATTTAATAATACCAGGTGAGTCAATTTTCAGTAAAAATAATAGCAAATTTTCTAGACTATAACTATTTACTGGTCAGTGTTCTATACATGCAAGGCAGATAAACAGTGTCATATGTTTAATACTTCACTATACAACTGGGTAATAATTTCGTATATCTGTCCACCTTTTCCTGGTGTAAAGCGAAATATTTACAAATGTTGAGTAAAAAAATATTTCACTATTAAATTGTTATTATTGTTTCCACTCATTTAAGTAAAATGACAGTTTATATTGAAGTTGGAACAGTAGGTCTTGTTGTTTCTGCATTCACGAAAAGGTTCTACCACCTCAATAATTACCTTAATTGAAAGTAAATTGATTCTTCTTTTAATGTTTAGCACTCGAAATATGATTCAGAAAATTATTTCTGTTATAGGCGAATGTCCATTAAGTACTTATTTTAAAAGAAAAATCAGCTTATTTCCACGAGCACCAGATTTAAATTTATTTCTTGAAGTTTGTCGGCCGCTGAGGCCGAGCGGTTCTAGGCGCTTCAGTCCGGAATCGCGCTGCTGCTACGGTCGCAGGTTCGAATCCTGCCTCGGGCATGGATGTGTGTGATGTCCTTAGGTTAGTTAGGTTTCAGTAGATCTAAGTCTAGTGGTCTGATGACCCCAGATGTTAAGTCCCGTAGTGCATAGAGCCATTTGAACCATTTGAATTCTTGAAGTTTTCCGGCGTAATGAGTATGCCATAAAGTTTTGGAATTGCAGCCAGAACGACGTCGATATCTTTCACGATTTGGCTATCTTCTGTGACTGTTTTGCACTGAGTACTGCTGGTATGCACCAAATATTGGCGCGGAGGCGCATACGCGTAGTTTACCGCTACATGTGGGTGCTCTGTCGAGTTTGGCATCGTGTACGAATATTGCTGCTTCTACGGCGTGCATGTGCAAAGTAATGATGATACTTATGCACGCCTTCTGTCGAAATGTGCGCCCACGACCCTAAAATTAATGCGGTTTCTTAGAAGTAAAATTATTTTTTCTTAAGGTATCCAGTTGTGAGCTGCCATTAAGACAAATAAGATCTTCCACCAAACGCATTGTCACTGACTTGTTAATAACTAAATCCCAAAATGATCTCGTCGGTGCCAAATATTCGTGGCAGTATAGACTGTCCTATAGAGACTCAATGGTCGTCTATGGCACACTTACTGGGCTGCTAAGGCGAATGTGGTAGTTATGTTAGACGCGTCTTTTACGTACTGTATGTGTGTGTGGCCTGACGAATGTAGGCTTTGCCACACTGGAAAGGTAATGCGTTGGCTCCAACTCTCCGAAATCCCAGATCATCCTTTACCAACGGAGAACAGGTCTTTGTAGGTGGCGGTAGCATAGTTTGATGTTGCCTTAGGATTAGGACCACGGAATAAAGGAAAGGTGTCGCAGGTCAGATGAATCGCGTTTCATTTTACACCACGTCGGTGGCCGTGGCCGGATACGCAGCCATCCCGGCGAATGGCTACTATAAAAATAAACAGCGACGTGGGATCAGGTCGACAGGACCAATATTATGTTACAGGGGGTATTCAACCTGGCTTCTGCAGGCCCTATGGTAGAAATCGAATGCGCTTTGACCTGTGGACTACGTGAACCTTATTGCAGACCACCTCCGTCCCTTCATACTTGATGTCTTCCCCGAGGACAGCAGCATCTTCCAATAGGATAACTGTATGTGTTACAATCCTATAATCGTGCTACAGTGGTTTGAGGAACGATAGCGAATTCATGTGGATATCTTTGTCACCAAATTTGCTCTATATGAAGCCCGTTAAACACATTTAGGACTATATCTGGTGCCAACTACGTACTCATACACCACCCGCTCGTTTCATACGAGAACTGGGTGACCTTTGTGTGGACTTCTGATGTCACTTACTTCAGGAAATCGAACCTCTGGAAACCTACCAAAGGTTTATCGAGTCCATTCCATGCTGAATCGTTGCTATATTGCGATCCAAAGGTGGACCAATAAGATGTTAAGCGGGTAGTTTGCCCGTCAATATTTTCAGTACGGACTGTTGACAAAAATGGAATAGATACACAAATTCAAGCTATCAATTTGAGCTCAGTACTTGAGAAACGAGTCTTTTGGGCAGTTAACTATGCTGTAGTAGATCTTTATTTAATTCCTACTTAATCAATAATCTGTTATTCAACTTCTACAAGAATCAGCTATTTCCGGAAGTAGTTAACTGAGCACTGGAAAGAGCAGAAGAGGCGAAACCTCTAGGGGCAAAAATATTAGAATGTGCCAGGCAAGTTAAGAATGAAGTTCAGTCTGGGTAGAAATTGCAGTGAAACAGTCAATACACGCACGATAAAAAAAGAAAAGACATTTACATTAGTATGATCTACTAAAATGATTAGCATTTCAGTCCTCTTACCTTGCAGCCAGTGTCCACCATGAGCTCTGATAGCATGTTCCATGTGTGACATCGACGCGTATATGGTGCGGATGGCGTCCTGTGGTGTAGCAATCCATGCTGCATTCAGCGGGTTCCAGAGTTCTGCTGTGGTGGTTGGCATTGGTTAACAGCGCTACTACCGTCGTTTTGTCATATCCCACACATTTTAGATTGGCGACAGGTCCGGTGATCTGGCGGGCCGGAGCAAAAGGCACGTGTTCATGTAGGAACATGGGTTCGTACATCGTCTTGCTGAAAAACGACGTCTGTAGTGTTGAGCAGCAGGAGTATGGCTACGGGTCACAGGATCTCATTCACATAGGTCACGCTGGTCATAGTGCCCTGGACAAGCACCAACTGGTTGTATCCAACACCACCCCACGTGGTAAGGCGTTGAGATAGCGTTGCATGTCCTGTGCGAATGCAGTCACTGTGATGCCGCTTCCCCGGTCTGCAGCGAACCAAAATGCGGCTATCATTTTCAAACAAACAGAACCCGGATTCGTCCTAAACCACTATCTGGCCCCATTCCTCTCCTCTGTAACGCCGTTCACTGTACACCATTGCCGTCTAGCACCTTTCTTAGCATTCGTTAAAGATAAGCGGAGAAGTGGACATCGCACACGTAATCCACGCCGTAATAAACGGCGACGGACTGTCATCCCTGGGATTGTGCGATGTTTTACATTACTGCACTGCAGCGCCAGAGCCGAGATAAGACACAAATCTGTCCTGCAATGCGATTTGGACGAGATGTCGATCTTTTCGGAGGGGGGGGGGGGGGGGGGGGGGGGAGGGGTGACGTGCGTCTTCAGTGCTGAGTGATGTTGTATTGTGTGCTACGGCCTTCCGTGCACCCTCCCGTTGCAGTGCCGAAACACTTCTTCCCACAGGAGCAGCAATTTCCCAGATGGATGCATCACATACTCTCATGCCAATAAAGTGCCGTCTTTCAAACACACTGATTTGACGGTACGATTCTCGTATACGTCTGCGAGGCATTCTGCACGTCTTCTCAAAGTCACACAGATCCATTACCTTCGGTTTGTAGCGACAGCGAGAGCCGCAAACACATTCTACCGCAAAGTGATATCGATACTGACCGTGAACCCGCCAGCCGACGTTGTTCAAATACTGACAGTTTCTGCAGAATATACTATGTACACGTACTGTAAATATGAACGTACTATCTTTAGTCGTTCAAGGTTTTCTGTTTTTCTGAACATGAGCGTAATAGTTAGATGGGTGACACTTTTATACTATAGAAAAGCGGGGATAGAGGGGGTTTGTTACATCTCGCTTATGAGGACAATGTAAAAGTGCAGGAAGAGAACGAAATTGTAGCATCCCGGTTATGACGGCTATGTACAGGAGGTCGAGCGGTTTAGATTTACCAGGTGGGTGTGCAGGACTAATGTTAAATAATAGAACAGCAGATTAGGCCAAATAAAGTAAATATATTTCGATGTACAGGGTACAAGGGGCTGTCCTAGCGAGGAAGTTAAAAGGTCTAGGCCAGCCTAGGAGGTCGAACAAACTAAATAAAGCGGTTAACGTGACAGGAGGCGGTTCATGTTAAGTTCTGCAGGTGGTCGGTCATGGGGCGGAGAACCAGGGGCTCTGTCCTCCAAGAAAGAGGTCTGTTCTACTCGCCATCTGGATCATAAGAGAGAGAATCAACTGTATTCTGCTTTGCAGAACACTCTAGTATACACTCACGTGATCTGCCTCCCACTTAGGCTACTGGCTAAAACCGATGGCGTGGATTCACTAGCCGGCGGCTGTGACCGAGCGGTTCTAGGCGCTTCAGGCCGGAACCGCGTTGCTGCTACGGTCGCAGGTTCGAATCCTGCCTCGGGCATGAATTGACTGAGGTCTTTGAAATAATTAATTTTTAACTAGTACAGCAAATACTCCTTCACTGGTTGCCACCTTGTATAACACCAAGCTAAAAGGTATTAAAAGTGAAATTGTTTTAAAAGTACACCATTTAAGGCTTCAATTATCTTGCGTTTAGTTCTCTTACGTAAAGTTATTTATAGTACTGCATGTTGTGGTTATGGAGTGTTCAAGTCATAAACCTTCCTTTCTTTTTTTCTTTGCTTTGTCTATATGTCAGCTCTCAGAATTAAGAATGTTATTTACACACTTTCATGCGTAAGATTATTCAGTGTTAATTACGTTAGTATTTCTAGCGTATTTCGTTGATTAAATAAAATAAAATTTTTTTACGAGATTCGTCCAACGAATAATTGTTAAGCCTATTTAAGTAACTTTACTATAGGTAAAATTAGTTATAGATTTTATTTGGGAAATATCTGCTTCCGTCATTGAGAAACGTAAGTGAAAAGCTGTTGAGCTTATATTTACAACTTCTACGTTCATTTAAAAGCTCTGTTTATGGAATATTTCATATGACTTTACACAGTGCGATGTAAAAACTAAAATGAGATCTCAGGCTAAAACGGAGACCTCTATTTTATTGAGAGGTCACGGAACTCCACCGAGTAACGAAACGTTAAACGAGCCTGTGGAAAATTAGTTCCTCCTTCAAGGTGCAGCTCACCTTACCTATAACGTTATTAGCGGACAGACAATTTCATTTTTTGTCAAGAGGCAATCTTCTATAATTAGTCGTTATTTGCTCTTAATTATATGAGCAGGGAGATGATAATACATAAACAAAGTCTGATATCTGTGGCACAAAGGAAGCTCCAGTCATTTCAGTTCAAGGTTTTGCCGTCTGTGAAACGGAACGGTATGTATTTTCGCCTCCTAATTCCTCATAACAGAGACAAAACGAATATAAAAGAGCAATAAGCGATAAATGTAAAGGTGAATGGAACTGTTATGAAGCTGTAGGAAGGCAGCCAATTTTCCTCTCATGTTCGTCACAGTTTGGAACACATTTCATGCTGTTCCACCGCAGAAAGATAATTAGATTTCTGTTCTTGTAACTAAGATTGGACGAAGTAATCTCGGAAACCACACAACTCTTTACAGCCAAACTTCAAAACGGGATTTTGGCAAAAGGCAAAGAAAATTCGTACAACCCGGTTATATCGAGGACATTTTAAGTCTCAAAAAAATTAATAATTTTGACGGATCAAAGATTTCATTTACGGAAGAGCCATTACTCATAGCATTAGAAATGACACTTTACTAACTAACACTGCCATTATTCTAAGTTCTTACCTTACTAGAGAGCTTAGATATCGTGCAGCTTTCAGAATTTTTTTTTTTTTTCACTGGCGTACCTGTTAAAGACATAGGTAGCCCAACAGCTTAACTTTATTGTGCATGTGACGTCTGCTTGGTGGACATAATTACTGATCAGATCGTAGTGACGGGGGTGAGAAGTGAACGGTACAATCATCTCTCTCTTCAGCCAATTGGTTTCAAAATACTCACAAGTCGAAAATTAATTTTCTTCGAACTTAATTTACCACAAAAGATATAGAAATAAAATTATATTTTTAAGATAGTCCAATTAACATTTAGAGGAACTAAGGTACATAACATAAAAGGAGAAAAATTGTTAGAAAAATATGGGAAACTTCTTGACGGATTAACTATAAATTTTACACGACACTCTAAAATATTTCAGTCATGGACCATGAATTATTTTAAACAAAACTGTGCAGGCTTCGTGTTAAAACTGACTGCGAGAGAGAAAGTGCACTGCTGTGCAATGAATATCTGCGGTTGCGACTTCTTTCTCGCAATCAATTACAGCTGCGATAGGAGGGCATGTAAACCATTAGACATACTGTTTCTCCAATTTCTATTCTTTCTCCTTATAAATATCTCGAAACATATATTGTAAACGCAACAATGTGTTGGTTTGTTTTCTTCATCAGCGGTGGTTTTATAGAAAATAGGAAAGTTGTATTTGCGGCTTATCAGCTTGTGATTGGGATGCTAGTATGGAATCTGAATCGTCCGAAACTTTGTAATCTTAGCCGTTCGCAGATTAAAACTAAGCGAAATATTGTCACTGAGGCTACCACCCTCACACATCCAGCAGTAGAAGAAGTATCTCTTAACCCGATATAGCAATGATTCCAGTCGATTTACCCATTAATTTAAGTGACTGTAGTTCTCAGTCTCGTTGGCAACAAGAAGACCCAAGGCTCAAGGTCACTAGAGGGCGGGGAGGGGAGGGGGGAGGACATGGAAGAGAAGCGAGAGTAAATGCAAACAGAAAGAAAGTAGGAGAAGATGGACAGACAGAGGAACGAGGAGGAACTGGAGGGAGACAGTGGGAGGAGAAGATTTACAGGCAGAGGAGAGGATGCTGGAGAGAGTTGAGAGAAGGGGGAGAAGGAGATAGACAAAGGGAGGCGGTGGAAAGGACAGAAAGAGGGAGAGGGGAGAAGGAGATCATACTGTGTAACCAATTGCCACACATATTTGGCAAATGCGAAGTATTTTCGGGTTCAGGATTCGTGTTATAAATGCTATGTATACAAAAGGTTGAGTACACCAAATTAAAATAGAACATGCACAATACATCACGTTAGAGTTACCGCTCTGTCAAATGGCATTAATATCAACATAAACATGAACAGTGTGTCCAGAGCAACTTCTTACTGTGCAGCGGAGAGTTCGCTGAACTGATATTTCCCGACAGATTTAAAATGTCTGCTGAACCGGGAACACGAAACCAGCACCTTTACCACTCCGGACAAGTGCTCTGCTGAGTGTATCCCGACCCGATACACACATTTATTCTGCAAAAAGTTTCATGAACTATGTGGTAGATTTTAAAAAAAATTAAAGAAAAAATAGAAAAGTAAAAGAAAATAAACGATTAGAAAAACAACCCTAAGCGTATCCGTATATTAAAATCGCAGTTTTTGTTTTGTTTCTATGCTTCAATACATTATTCAGGTTAATAATACAACAAATGGTGTAACCTCCCCACAAAAATTTAAAAATGGACAATATTTAGTAGAAATGGGACCAGACCGTAACCTCTCTAGCAATTAAATTTAATGACAATAAAAAAATGAGAATCGCAATCTGACCCAAGTATAAGTTCCTCACAAAAAAATGAAAGTCAGTTCAGTGATACGAAAATTTCAGTGATAATGATAACTCAATTACACCGAAATACCGGTCTTTGGCCCTGTGCAAAAATCATAATTAAATTCTTACCTCAGTATAACTGCATGTCAAATTTCTGCTTTTATTGTTGGCCACGGCTTGGATGAACTGCATTGCAAATAATTTTTTTTTTTTTTTTGAAATTTAACTGAAACTTTTCTTTAAGGGAAATGGAAGGAAATCGTTGGTTCAATTAAATGATTTTTTTGTCAAGAATTGCTTTGAAATCAAAATTATTATTGGGGCACTTGTTCAAAATTAATTACAATAAATAAACTTTACGTTATCTGATGGTTACCTACATTAACAATATACCTCATTCAGCATCTTGACCAGAATGCCATGTCGACGCTCGCCGACTGCGTCCCGCTTGTGACCGTGACAGGACTAGACCACTACTGCCGACAGACTACATCACACAACTGCACTGGGCTGCTACTACTGACCGACTACTGGACGCAACTGAACTGAGCTACTGCTATCGACAGACTGCACTGGCCTACTGCTACTAGCGTACTGCTCGCAACACTCGCGCTGTCAAGCGCAGACTAACTACGATAAAAGGCTCTCTGGTCAAAGATTTTATCATGCTTCACCATCGCTGCTACATCACATACGTGTTTCATAACCCTCCACTGGGGGGGCAAAAATTTGGCAGCGATGGTGAGTCATTTGGACTTGCCAAGCGCGTCAAATTTTTTCTTTAATTAATGAACTTTTACAATTTACAGAATATTTAAATACATGAATTAAATGTTGTGCACATGCACCGAGTACAAAACATTTCAGACAAAGACAAGATATGAGTACAAAACATATTAGTCAATCAGAAAACTGTATATACAAATTATTTGACAGATAACAGAGTGCACACGCACTGAAAAAATTCTTTAGCATTTTCAGAACAAATAAACAGAATGGCAGAAAATCATGTTGATAAGTGACATGAGTGTACTCGCCCTGGAGTTGAGAACATGTCAGCAAATGACGAAATGTATATACAATGAGTAACAAATGTCATAAGTGCATACGCACTGAAGTATTGAACATACAGAATGAGTACAAATCATATTGAAAAATGAGAAAAGTGCACAGGCACTGAAGTTCAGTAGAAAACATATTAACACACAACATTAGTGCACATGCACTGTAGTTCAGAACATATCATCAAAATAAAAAATGTATATACAATATAAAAGACAAGAGTGTACATATACTGTACTTCAGAACAAATCGAAAAAATGTCTTTAGCATTTTCATAACAAATAAACATAATGGCTAAAAAAACATGTCGACAAGTGCCATAAGTGTACTCGCACTGGAGTTCAGCGAATCGAAAAAAAAATGTATAATCCATGAACATAAATGATGTTAGCAAAAAAAATGATTTTCACTATGTGACAAGAATTAGGATAGGAAAGGGAAGGATTGCATCATGGTTGTAGCACTTTAGATTGCACACAGCTGTTCTGAAAGTCCATATCTTTCCACAGAAGTACAACACCAAGTGACAGAATTTGAAGTTCTTTTCCCATCAGAATTTATCAGCGTAGCCAAGACGCTGAACTGTCGTAGTAATGTTCCATGTTTTCATTTTAGCAGTACATTAGGTACACCAAACAGTGGGACCATAATAACGTGGTGGACAGCATGTCGTGTCAACACCACGCTCTTACAAGGCACACCAACGTAGAATTAGTGCAAAAACCAAATATAGTGCTCCATGATCTCTAGGATAAACAGGACAAATGGACATTGCAGTAATTCAGGGTAGTTAGCTCATAACGTGAAGGACATTAGGTCACATACCAGTCTTCATTAGTAGTTTGCGGCATTCATAGCCCAGTTATTGAACATTTCTGTACCAAATATGTAGTATTACAGAAAAATGTTCATTAATTGTTTTACATAGAATCAGTAGCCTTCTTTTCCTAGTTACAAAGCATTATTAAATAATCGCATTCTTTTCCAGTTACAAAGTATAGCATAGTTAATTAATCATTTTCCAAGATTAAACAATCACATTCTTTTCCAGTTACAAAGCATAATTAAGAATCATTAATAATCATTAGCCTTCTCCTAATTACAAAGCATCATTAAACAATCACATTCTTTTCCTAATACAAAGCATAATTAAGAATCATTAGACTTCTTCTAATTACAAAGTATTATTAAACAATCACATTCTTTTCCAATTACAAAGCATAACATAATTAATTAATCATTTTCCAAGATTAAACAATCACATTCTTTTCCAGTTACAAAGTATCAACATTGAAAACAAGAGCAAATTAATGGCATAATTAATAACAATTCATTGAGTGACATTAATTATTGGCACTCAGTGGCCAGCAAGTATTGAATAGAATAAAACATAGTTCATCATTCAGTATTATTCAGATCATCATGAAGTCATTATTAAAAATCAGTTAATTACAGTCATAGCATTAATAATCACGGGCATTATAAGTAGTTTCATTACAATAAACAGTGGCAGTTATTAGCCAGTTACAAAGCATTATTTTATATATATATTTTTTTGTATCATTAAGAAGTCATTACTCAAGTGACATACTATTCAGAGCTAATCAGTATTATTCAGAATTATCATAAACTAGTGACATTATGCGGGACTGGTAATATATATATATATATATATATATATATATATATTGTTAGCAATGCATTGCGTTGGCATCAATAATTAATTGCTGAGGCATAACACTATTTGCTTTTGACCTATTGCTGCAAATGAGGATAGGTAACGTCATTCGTCATGAGTCAGCTGTAGCAAGGTTATGTAACAAGGCAGTACATGTGATCACATTTATAAATGATAGACACAAATGGGTAAAAAAAAATAAAAATGCAAGTACTAGAACAGGTATAATAAGTAACAGGTTTAGTAAGTATCATGAAAAGCTTCTCCTGGAAAAAATACAAAATGGATTATTGACCTGAAAGAAGAAACGCACACTATGCTGAAAAGTAGTGAACTTCGAATTAACAGGTAGTGAAATGTGTATAAAATGTGTTCCATAGCTGTCCTTTCCAAAACTTTCCGTCATCGTACTATGCAATATAACACCTGCTGTCAAAACAAACTGCAACAAAAACTTAAATAACTACATAGCATAAATACATAACTTCAACATTATCCTCATCTGTAAAGAAAAAACTTCATTATCAATCACTTCATTATCCATATTATCATAACGTCATTATTATCATCACCTTTAAAGAAAAACTTCATTATTCATAATAGCATTTTCTTCATCATTAATCATCAGCATTCATTATCATCTGCAAAAAAATCACTTCATTACTCATTACATAACTATTCCTTATCTCTAGCATATTTCATCACTAAAACTAAGATGTGTAGTTCTGTCTGACAGCCTGCATCAGTCACCTTGTATTCTGAAAGAAAAAATTAGTTAAGACTGCTATTCTACGATGAGCATAGTATATTCTTGTTAATGCTTGTTAATCCTGATCCATTTACTCTTCCTCATAAAGTTATTGCATCTTCTTTCGTTTATTGCGTAGGTGAAATTCCCATTTCTGTTGAATTTATTTCTTACACGCATCATTTCTTTCTGAAATTGATGAACAGATATTAATGTCTTGCATTTAAATCATATACCCACTAAATAATGACTGGTTAATGGTGACACAATTAAGCATACAGCATAACATGACAGAAAACGTAATATGTCAAAAACATTGACAGTGTTCAGATGCAAAAATGTACACAGAATAATACAATACAGCAGCAAAAAACGTAAAACAGTCACGATCTTGAAATGTCATAGGGCAAAAGGAATGTCAAAATCAACTGGTGTGTTATACCTTAACTATTTCGCAGTGCATATAAACAAAACATGAAAACAATCGTACATAAAAAGACAAAATGTGACGTTCGTTGTGTTCAGCTTGTATGTAGTGTAGTTAATAGAGGCGAGATTTAAAGACTTTAATGGAGAGAGAATTTGATAAAATTAATACGTCATTACATAGAATTGCATAATTATTCATAAAATACGTAAGTTCATCTGGAAAAATATGCACGGTCTGATGTGTAACGACAAGAAAAACGACCTGCTAACCTTACCTTGCCGGGCACTTGCCAAGAAAAAATACGATAATCATCAGTAATTAGTCATGTGAATATAGTTGCATAAGTGGTCATAAAAAAAATTAGTAAATGGCATCATAGTGTGTTGAATCATACGGTGTCTTCATTCAATAAAGGGTTTAATATTTGACCAATGGTGGTTGCCTTTCGATTTTCTGGTTCTCAAAGTTTCGACGTGTACAACATTGGGGTGAGGGATGCTGCGAATCCGATATGGACCTGCGTATAGAAGTTCAAATTTACTGCACTTACCTTTTAATTTACTGGATAAATAGTGTGTACGTACTAATATTTTCTGTCCAACGTGAAAGTCGCGGCGTGTACAAACCTGTTTTTGCTGTCTTCTCCGGCGCTCTGCGGCATGTTTGATGTTGTTCACCGCAATGTCAATTATTTCGTGGTGTCTTAGTCGACGACAGGTAGGGAAGTTTACTAATTCTTTAATTTTGTTTGGTGGTTCAACGTTTCTCAATATAACAGACGGAGATAGCATAGCGAATTCATTTGGAATGGAATTAATTACATCTTGGAATGAGAGTATGTGTGTATCCCAATCAATATGTCTTTTGTGGCAGTATATTCGGCACAGCTTATCAATTTCTTTCATTAACCGTTCACAAGGGTTCGAAGAAGCATGGTACTTGGATATATAAATCGGAGAAATGTTTCTAGCTCGTAACATGCGTGTCCATATGCCAGAACGAAATTGTGATCCATTGTCAGAAATTACTTTCATCACATGCCCTACATGAAATAGAAAATGTTTTACAAATGCTTTCGAAACAGTTTTAGCAGTAGCTTTGCGTAACGGAGTGAAAGTAACAAATTTTGAAGTGAGCTCAACAGCGACAAAGATGTAGCAAAAACCTCTGTTAGTTCTGGGAATCGGACCAAAAATGTCTACAGCGGCCATATGTTTTAATTTAACAGGTACAATGAGATATAAAGGAGGAATATGTGAAGTGGTGTCTGATTTAGCGTTCTGGCAAATTTTACAAGACGCTAAAACTCGTCGTAAACGTTTCTCCATGTTGGTAAAATAACAGTTCTGTCTCAGTATAAGAAAACATTTTCTTGCTCCGTAATGTGCGTAACTTCAATGAGTGTACCAGATTAATTTGTTAACAAGTTCGTCAGGAATGCATAATAACCAATTGTTGCTGGCAGGATGAGAGCGGCGAAACAAAATGTCATTGCGTACAGTGTAATGGTTTCTAATCGTAACATTATTCTTATCTTGCAAAGGTGTTTAATTTCTTTCCACACGTTGTTTTTATTTTGTTCTTGTGCTATGTCCTGTAATGACGATGAAATGAAGTTTTCAAATGCAACTTGCTGAATGCACATGACACTGAAATTTGCTTTGCAGAAGTTGGTTGCTACGTCTTGCTGATTGTTGCTCAGAGAACGCGATAGTGCGTCTGCTATAACATTTTGCGTGCCGGGAATGTGAACTATTGTAAAATTAAATTCCTGTAAATAAAGTTTCCATCTGCTTAATCTGTCGTGAGTGAATTTAGCCGAAAGTAAAAATTGTATAGCTCTGTGGTCTGTGTAAACGGTGGTATGTCTTCCATAAAGAAAATGCCGAAATCTCGTGAAAGCCCATACAACACATAATGTTTCCAGTTCTGTAACAGAATAATTTCGTTCAGCAGGTGACAGAATGCGGCTTGCAAATGGGATGTTTTTAATTATTGTAGAACCATCTTCTTCAATTTCCTGGAAAATATGTACGCCTAAAGCGGTGTTTGAACTGTCGGTAGCAATGGAAAAATTTCTGGTAAGATCTGGGTGCGATAAAAGTGGTGCATTCAACAGAGCATGTTTCAGGTTCATAAATTCAGAATGTGCTTGCTTATCCCAAGACCAAATACTGTTTTTACCTGTTAAATGGCATAATCTGGGTGTGTCTAAAGCAGAGTGATGAATAAATTTACGAAAAAAGTTAATTAAGCCCAAAAAACTGCGTAGTTGCTTTTTTGTCGTAGGAACAGTAATATCACGTAGAGCTTGAAGTTTTTCCGGATCAGGTGCAATGCCTTCTGCTGAAATTACGTGTCCCAGAAATTTTATAGAAGTTTTGCCAAAGTGCGATTTACTGAGATTAACTGTGAGTCCTTGAGCATGAAAAGTTTGCAACAGTTGTTCAAGAATCATATTGTGTTCAGACCAGTTAGCTTCTGCAATAAGAATATCGTCTACGTACGTCGTAATTCTGTCCTTAAGTTCTGTCGGAAGTATTGTGTTCAAACCGCGAATAAAAGCTGCAGAAGAAATAGTTAAGCCGAACGGTAAGTTGCAAAATTGATAACAGTCGCCAAAACAGAGAAAAGCTGTATATTTTCTGCAATTCGGATGAAGTTGAATTTGCCAAAATCCCGATTTCAAATCTAATGTAGAATAAATAGCAGTACCGTGAAATTTCTGTAGAAGTTCCTCTAGTGTCCGTGGTCGATCTGTTTCATTGATAATAATGTCATTAATGTGACGTGAATCAAGTACAAGGCGAAGTGAGCCATCTTTTTTCTTAACAATATGTAGCGGGTTTATGTACGGACTAACCGCTGGTTCTATAATTCCTTGGTCGAGCATATCCTGCAATTCTTTTTTAACTTGTTCTCTATGAATATACGGAATAGGATAATGCTTAGCTTTAAATGTATCGTGCTGTTTGACTTGAAATTCATACATAAATCCGGACATAGTACCAGGAATGTTGTCAAAAACTGGAGCTTGCTGTAAAAGAATTTTGTGTAATTGCGTTCGTTCGTCGTCTGTGGTTGCACTGCTCTCTTTAACCTTATCAGAAATCAATTGCATTACGTCGTAGTCAGCTTCGTCTGGAGTGTTATAGTTGTGTACGTACGTATCCGTGAGCAATGTGGGATTACAGTCTATGTTACGTGTTGCGGAAATGACCTCTGTGCGGTTAATTGTTTGTTCTTCCGCAGATAAAGAGTGCTGAAATTCTAAAGCAAATTGTATATTTTCATCCTTTAACATTAAATAAGAATTTTGAAAATCGATAACTGCGTCGTGTTGTACTAGAAAATTCGTACCTAAAATAACGTCTGTTGTCAATAAAGGAACAATCCAAAAATTAGAATGAAAAGTATGACCTGCAATACAAAATGATAAATGTGTCTGTAATTTAACGTCTACTCCTTTACTCGATACTGCTCCTTTTACTTTCGTTTTGCCTAATGGTAATGTGGGATAAGTATTCTCTTTGTTACACTCGTTAAAAGTTTCTTCATTTATTACTGACATAGGTGAGCCAGAATCAATTACTGCTGAAAATTTCGATGAACCTACTTTAATTTCGATGACAGGATGTGAAATAGTTTTCTGAACAAATGGTCTTTCCTGCAAGAGAGTGTCTCTAATATCGTCAAAAGTAATTACATTTTCGTGAACAACATTTTGCGTGTCTAAGGTAGCGCTTGTGTTACTGGAAGATGCGGCTTGTACAGTATCTAGTCAGATTCTATCTGACGTGTTACTATTATCAGGAGGATGTTGTGGCATTTCTACTATCTGAACAGTTCTATTACTTCTTCCAGACGTATTACGTTCTGGATGGTACCTACTGTCGGGTTCATTCATGAGAATATGTTCTTGCGGATAATTCTGCTGTTGGTATGACCGACTGTTGTTAGATATACGCTGATAATTGTGCTCATCGTTTTTACGTCTGTCGTGAAAGTCATTCCTATACGGTGCATTACGATAGGAATTGAAATACTGTCTTCTTTGTACGTAGTTATTTCCTTGCTGCCGTGCGTTACTATTTGTTGGACCAGGGACTATACGTCCACGCGGCGAAACATTAAAGTTAGGTTGACCTTGTGCATTCCATTGTTGGTTAGGTATGCTAACCGGCTGGTTTTGATGATGTTGTTGTGAAACACCTCTATTGTTACTAAAGTGTTGTTCCTGTTGCTGAAAATTTTGACGGTATTGATAATTAGAATTTTGGCTGTTATTAAAGTTTTGGTAGTTGTCGTTCCTAAAGCGTCTGTTACCTTTTCTATTGAAATTACGTCCCTGATCATAATTACTGTAAGTTTGTTGACCTTGGTTATTATACGAGAAGTTTTTGTTTACAAAAGAATAATCAGACTGTTGTACTTCCAAGAGCTGTAAAAGATCTCTGAATGCTGAAATGTTTTCCTTTTGCTGCCCCGTTAGAAGTGACACTCGTAATGACCGTGGTAATTTGGAAATGCATAATTGTATAAGTGCGGATTCACTGTACGGTTCGCTCAGGTACTGGTTTTGTTGGACCATATGTTCAAAAAATTGCGTGACACTGGGAAAATTGGAGTTCTCATAATTTGGCAAACTAATTAGTTGATCTTTAATTCCGCGCTGTGTCGTCTTCGACCAGTACGCTGACAGAAAAGCATTCTGAAATTCCTCTACCGAGTAACACTGTCTCGCGATCGGTCTCATACGAGTTGCCGGTTCGCCTTCCAAAAAACTGCAAATAAATTCAAGTTTATGTGTTACAGGCCAAGTCGGTGGAAAAGCAAAGCTAAACTGTTGTATCCAATCCAGTGGGTGAATCTGTGTTCTGTCGTTTTTAAACACTTTAAACTTTCTCACTGACAGAAAATGTTTGTAATCAAAATTATCGTCTCTGTGTGATGGAACAGGTTAAGGATTGTAAGAGAATCTATTGAACTGTGGTTGTTCGGAATCTAAGTCCCGTACTCTCTGTAGATTACCCAAATTATACGCGTTGCGCGAGTCTGCCAGATGTTCACAAAGTGGCGTCTGCTGTGATGTGTTATTAACTGAAATACTTTTCATCTCTGTTACTTCTTGTTGTAAACTCGACAATTTTCTACGCAACATGTTATTAGACGAATCGATCTCATTAATTGTCTGCTGTAAATTTTGAAATTCAGGTGTTTGGTTAAATGAAATCGGTGCAGTATCGTCTGATTTATTATCATTATTACTTTCAATAGCATCAATACGACTGGCTAATTCATCATATTTTTCAGTCAGTATTTTTGCCTGATCATCGGTTTTAGAATCGGACGCATTAATCTGTTTTTCAACTTACGCGTAGTTTCGCTCAGTTTTTTAACATTAGCTTTGATGACATCGCAATCTTGTGTTAGTTCTAATTGTTCGAATCTGTCTGTCACTGTTTGAATATTTACTGTGTGTGTATCTGTTTTTAATTTAAGATCAGAAATTTCATCACGTAATTCCGCATTCAACTGTTCTATGGTATTAATTTTGTCGGACACTGTAGTAATATTATTGTCTACATACGTTTTTGCCTTCGCAAACATTTTACGTTTGTCTTCCTGTCTCTGTGCTGTGATTGATTCCATTACTTGTCGTTTCACTTTGTTTTGATCCTGAATAAATTTGCGGAAACGCGTATCACTGTTTTGTATATGGTGATTAAGACGTTCGTTAATTTGAGAGTTCTGTTGTTCGAATTTCGCATCTATCTTTGCGTCCATTGTGCGCGAAAGTTCTACCGTCATTGCTTTAAACTCTTCCCGTAATTGTGTAGCTTTTTCAGAGCATTGTTTAGCGACTCCGCTAATTTCGTCTCTGAGTGTTTCTGTTGCTGCTGTTTGCATTTCCCTTAATTTCTGAGCAACAGACCTAATTTCTTCGCTACTTTTTTTTGAACAAGCCTCAATTTCCACGCGCAACTGTTCCTTAGTGTCATGGCACTGCGCGGCAACGGCTCTAATTTGTTCACTAAGCTGTCTGGAATTGTCGTCTAATTTTTCATTTAGCTGTTTGTTCTGTTGTTTGACCTGTTCACTAAGTTGTTTAAGATCTTCACTCTGTTGTTTGGAATCTTCCCTATTTTCATTAAGCTGTTTACTCATTTGTAGCAACAATGCCATAATTGGATCCGACACAAGATTAGCATTTCTATTCTCTGTGCTGTTTAATGGTGGATCTGGAATTGTCTCGCTTTCTGTAACCATTTGGTTATTCTGAGATTTACACGAAGGTTTCCCAGTCGGATTTACACTGTCGGTCACTATTTCGGAATTAAATGTATCCGTCGTACTTTCAGTACATTGTCTATTTTCATTAGAAAAATTTGTCTGTACATTATTTGAATTTTCCAAACCGGTTGTGTTAAGCTGGGCAGCACTCATTACAATAGAGCGTCCCGCGTCATCAATTGTCGTCAAATTAACAGAGGAGACAATTGAGTTCGTTTGTTCATCATTAAGATAAAAGTCATCATTAGTGGTTGAAATGCACTGATTGTTAGTGAACGCAGGATTGTCATCATTACTCTGCGTGTCACAATTATTATCAGTCACGTTGTTTAAGTCGGTAAATTCATTCACAATACCTCGCGATACACTATTCATAGTCTTTCGTGGCATTTTTACAACAGTCAATTATTCACAAAACAAATAATCACAAATGCAAAAGCAACACACAAATACAACAGAGCAAAGAATTGCCGTTGATCTGTGGAAAGAGAGTCACAAAATTAGTAAAAGCGTTGCGCCAAATCCTAATTGTATCTAAGCAAATAAGAGCAGATCTCTGACTGTTTTTCAAAAGACTCTCAACGAAATACGATCCGGGACTGCGTGTCGCCAAGTGTAACCTCCCCACAAAAATTTAAAAATGGACAATATTTAATAGAAATGGGACCAGAGCGTAACCTCTCTAGCAATTAAATTTAATGACAATAAAAAAATGAGAATCGCAATCTGACCCAAGTATAAGTTCCTCACAAAAAATGAAAGTCAATTCAGTGATAAGAAAATCTCAGTGATAATGATAACTCAATTAAACCGAAATACCGGTCTTTGGCCCTGTGCAAAAAATCATAATTAAATTCTTACCTCAGTATAACTGCATGTCAAATTTCTGCTCTTATTGTTGCCCACGGCTTGGATGAACTGCATTGCAAATAATTTTTTTTTTTTTTTGAAATTTAACTGAAACTTTTCTTTAAGGGAAATGGAAGGATCGTTGGTTCAATTAAATGATTTTTTTGTTAAGAATTGCTTTGAAATCAAAATTATTATTGGGGCACTTGTTCAAAATTAATTACAATAAATAAACTTTACGTTATCTGATGGTTACCTACATTAACAATATACCTCATTCAGCATCTTGACCAGAATGCCATGTCGACGCTCGCCGACTGCGTCCCGCTCGCGACCGTGACAGGACTAGACCACTACTGCCGACAGACTACATCACACAACTGCACTGGGCTGCTACTACTGACCGACTGCTCTGCATGACGACTACTAGCGTACTGCTCGCAACACTCGCGCGGTCAAGCGCAGACTAACTGCGATAAATGGCTCTCTGGTCAGAGACTCTGCAATGCCTCGCCATCGCTGCTACGTTACATACGTGTTTCAACTTTAGAACATACACGATTCTGAACAAAAGAACATTTACATTTTTATTTGTTTAGATTATGACTGAGTTATATTCAGTAGTAAAGTAGCTGTGGATGTTTGGTCAATATAAGACTTTGACGTGCGATGCGAGTGAACACACAGGCCCTGGACGACTTACAATGACCAAAATATACCTTCACACTTCGTGTTCCATGTAACTATTTTACATGCGTTACAACCAATGCATGATCAGACCAGCGTCTGTAGGGATATATTCAACAATAATAAAGTATGATGACATTTGGGGGTTCGATGCCCCAGCTGACAGATAGGCCACCAGTACATCCGCAAAAGGGTCGCTTTAGCAGTACTTCATAACGAGGGCTTAGAAGCGATTACCACTCTACGGGGAAGCGCCAACCTTTGATTACTGACGAGCTAGCACATTGCACTGAATGATAACTTTTGTTTTATAAATGATAATCGTATAAACAGCGAATGTATCCTCTGCTACATTAGTGCATATAACTTAAATCCTGCCACTTGATAAGTGGTGAACTTATGTATCTGAGCAAAACAGTCTGTTCGGTGTAATGAATTTGAATAACCTGAATAGTGATATTCACATGCTTTTTATTTTAATCTTGTTGCTGTAGAACATGCGTTTGATTACCTTGCCATTAAGTGATTTTCTATGCAGTTTTCAACCATTGAAACACGTATGTAACGTAGCAGCGATGGCGAGTCATTGCAGAGTCTCTGACCAGAGAGCCATTTATCGTAGTTAGTCTGCGCTTGACCGCGCGAGTGTTGCGAGCAGTACGCTAGTAGTCGTCATGCAGAGCAGTCGGTCAGTAGTAGCAGCCCAGTGCAGTTGTGTGATGTAGTCTGTCGGCAGTAGTGGTCTAGTCCTGTCACGGTCGCGAGCGGGACGCAGTCGGCGAGCGTCGACATGGCATTCTGGTCAAGATGCTGAATGAGGTATATTGTTAATGTAGGTAACCATCAGATAACGTAAAGTTTATTTATTGTAATTAATTTTGAACAAGTGCCCCAATAATAATTTTGATTTCAAAGCAATTCTTGACAAAAAAATCATTTAATTGAACCAACGATTTCCTTCCATTTCCCTTAAAGAAAAGTTTCAGTTAAATTTCAAAAAAAAAAAAAAAATTATTTGCAATGCAGTTCATCCAAGCCGTGGCCAACAATAAGAGCAGAAATTTGACATGCAGTTATACTGAGGTAAGAATTTAATTATGATTTTTGCACAGGGCCAAAGACCGGTATTTCGGTTTAATTGAGTTATCATTATCACTGAGATTTTCTTATCACTGAACTGACTTTCATTTTTTTGTGAGGAACTTATACTTGGGTCAGATTGCGATTCTCATTTTTTTATTGTCATTAAATTTAATTGCTAGAGAGGTTACGCTCTGGTCCCATTTCTATTAAATATTGTCCATTTTTAAATTTTTGTGGGGAGGTTACAAAGTTCTTCAGCCACAGCTTTGAAATTTTGATACAACTTTGCGTTCTAACACGAGCGCGCTTTTATATACCTAGTATAGCGCCGTATGGTATGTATACTACTGGCCATTAAAATTGCTACACCACCAAGATGACGTGCCACAAACGCGAAATTTAACCGACAGGAAGAAGATGCTGTCACATGCGAATGATTAGCTTTTCAGAGCATTCACACAAGGTTGGCGCCGGTGGCGACACCTACAACGTGCTGACATGAGGAAAGTTTCCAACCGATTTCTGATACACAAACAGCAGTTGACCGGCGTTGACTGGTGAAACGTTGTTGTGATGCCAAGTGTAAGGAGGAGAAATGCGTACCATCACGTTTCCGACTTTGATAAAGATCAGATTGTAGCCTATCGCGATTGTGGTTTATCGTATCGCGACATTTTTGTTCGCGTTGTTCGAGTCCAATGACTGTTAGCACAATATGGCATCCGTGAGTTCAGGAAAGTGATACGAAACGCCGTGCTGGATCCCAATGGCCTCGTATCACAAGCAGTCGAGATGCAGGCATCTTATCCACATGGCTGTAGCTGGTCGTGTAACCGCGTCTCGATCCCTGAGTCAACAGATGGGGACGTTTGATAGACGACAACCATCTGCACGAAAAGTTCGACGACTTTTGCAGCAGCATGGACAATCAGCTCGGAAACCATGGCTGCGATTACCCTGGACGCTGTGTCACAGACAGAAACGCCTGCGATGGTGTACTCAACGACGAACCTGGCTGCACGAATGGCAAAACGTCATTTTTTCGGATGAATCCAGGTTCTGTTTACAGCATCATGATGGTCGCGTCCGTGTTTGGCGACCTCGCGGTGAACACACATTGGAAGCGTGTATTCGTCACCGCCATACTGGTGTATTACCCAGCGTGATGGTATGGTGTGGTCAATGGTGGCCGAGCAACTGGCTCGTCACAATACGCCAGTAACTACTCCTAATGAACTGTGGTATCGTGTTGAAGCTACATGGGCAGCTGAACCTGTACACACCATACAAGCTCTGTTTGACTCATTGCCCAGGCGTATCAATGCCGTTATTACGGCCAAAGGTGGTTGTTCTGGGTACTGATTTCTCAAGATCTATGCACCCAAATTGCGTGAAAATGCAATCACATGTCATTTCTAGTATAATATATTAGTCCAATGAATACCCGTTTATCATCTGCATTTCTTCTTGGTGCAGCAATTTTAATGGCCAGTAGTGTATATATATGGCGCTCTAGGAGATGTATAAAAAAACGCGCATGTTCGAATGCAACGTTGTGTCGAAATTTCAAAGGAGTCGGTAGAGAACTTTCGGAAATTCACGAATTTGTACAGACGAACATTTAGATGTATATGAATAAAACCGTAAATGTTTGTGTGTTCAAAATCTTATGTATCCGTAATTCGTTCATTAATAGCGCATGTTTTCTACAGCTATGTTTAATGTATCTTATATATAAATAAATATGTAATATAAAAAGAACAATCATGACAGTTGTGTTTCTGGCTTATCATTTTACGATTAGAATACTACTACAGAATCTGAGTATGGACAGAGAGGAGGTGCCGGAGAAGGTGGAGAGAGAGGGTGAGACGGACAGTCATAGGGAGAAGGAGGATATGACATGGATAGAGACTGGGGAGAGAATGAAACTAGGAAGTATACGCACTTTTTATGTGTATTAGAAAGGCGTGCTTTCTCTTTTATATCTTTTCCATTTAACCAGACTGACCCACAGCAACACATGGCCGGGAACAGCTAACACACGTAATATTTTCTCATCAAATTCGATAACTAATAGTAAAGACTGCTCATTGCAACGCATTGATGAGCAGTGTGCCGCACATAGCGATGTATATAACCAGAGAAATATAAAATGAACAGAAAGCAGTTCAGCAGTCACCTTATATGACAGTTGATGTATCCCTACGATCCGGCGCTCTGTGGATGTAGGAAAGAAGTACTCTCAGCTCAATCTTCCAGGACGTTAATTCTCTCAGTTCTATTACAGTGCGTTGTTTTGAAACGCTATTTTAGCTCTACTTAACACAAATATAATTCGAATGGTTCTGTAACAGAAGTGATATGTGAGACTAGTGAAGTCTTAATTGTGTGGAATCACTGTACCAGACGATACCTAATGTCTGCAGGCTGTAACAGTAAAGTTATATAACCTTTATGTCCCTTTACTAACAGGTAACAGTCATTTGCTCATCAGCCTAACATGTGAGTCGTTTGTACCAAGAATTTATGCCACTACAACGCAATTCATGACACTAAAACATGGCATTGTTACTCAAATATTTAATTATATTTTTTTACGAAAATGATTTTTAATGTCATTATTTGTGGTTAGCTTCAGTAGTGTGTAAAACTTCTAAAACAAATATGAGAAATGCATTTGAGATTAAGGAAATATTTTCTGAAACGAAAAAAATAATTTTGTGAACCCATATAGGAGACACACGGTCAATCTCAGGGATTTCTGCGTTTTATCGGTTCACTAAAAATGTGTGAGTGTTTCAAAAGAAATCATTTGGCTGTAGATAGTTTTAAAGCAACAGACAGATAGGAACAGAAGTGATGTAACCGGGAATGAGAACGACACAAGTATCAGTGGCTAAGGCACAACGAATATGTGTACATCATTTCCTTGTAGCAGCGAGTGGTATTGCTAGTTCCATGGGCCAGACAATATTAGTTACGTACAATGATACTTCAGGAGTAATGAAAGAAGCACTGTTTGGCCACAGCTAGCAGAGCCAATATTTGCATCAAGAGGGCAGATACTATAATTGAGAATACGAATATTCTTCCTGCCGCGTTTCTGCTTCTCGCCTGCGGCATCTAAACCTGTAAGACTAAACGATTTCCGAGCTGTAGCTTCGTAAAAGGCCTGCCAATGTTTTGTGTGATTTGGAAAATATGAATTTTGAGCTGACTTTAATTATAATTTCATAATCATCATTATTACCTGGAACTGGATCCGTGTCCTCATACCTATATTCCGAGTATCATTATGTATGCTAAATGTGATTAATGCGGATGACAGCAACTTCGTCAGAAAATAAAAACGAATTTTTTCTTGAGTTTGAAAGTTCAAATTACTATTAGTTAATTAAAGTCATTGGATAAAGTTTGAAAAACAAAAATAACGACTGACATTTCGAGTTAATATTTCAAAGAACTGTTGAAACCATCGAATCAGGAAAATTCTGGTATCTTTCACTTCTTACTTGACCATTTAATTATTTTCGGTTATTTTAATAATTTTGCATGTCGATGTCTTGGCTCTCATATTCCAGCGTTGCAATAGTGTTTTTCTGCTGTTTTGTAGTGATTAATTTTTAAATTGTCTAGTACTGAAAGCGAATTTTAAGTATTTGGGAAAGTTTGTTTACAAAATTCGTAACAGTGAAGTTTTTATGGAGGTTCCACATCTTCATTATTATCGCCTTGCTTACTACTGTGATCCCTTCAGTTTTTTATTTCGTTTGTTATTACTTTAAGTAATTCTAGAGGCCTGAGTACGAACTTTACTAAATTATATGACCCCACGAACACTAGTATTCACTATAGCGCAAGTAGTGTCTAATATCGTCAGTGCAAGTGTAACTGTTTGTTCCGTGAACTGAAATCTGACCATAATAAGTTCTCTGCGAAATCGGTTACGAATATAGATAGCAGTAAAGGAGTAACAAATTAAAGCTTCATACACGATGCCGCAATTTGTCACGTATTTCAGTACTTGACGTCACACGTCGTTCAACGATATATTTTTTGGAAGCATTTTCAGTGGCATATGTGGATAAGTGTGTCACGAATACAGATAGTAGAAAAGGTATAATGCATTCAAACGCCATGCTTCATGCGGCAGATTTACTGCGTAAACAGCGAAAAAGTAGTAAGCGAAAAACAGTTTTCCTTTCATCATTTTGTCGGGGATGTTAGCGATAAACGTTTCGTGGAGGTCTGAAATTTTGTGTAATCTATGTTCCGAATCAGCAAGGGCACTCATTGTCAAATAATGAACGACAAAATATGGCTATTCATGCGCCCTGTGCTATATTGCTTTTTCGCCCCTGCCCCCACCCCTTTGATACGTAGGTGGTTTTTATCCCCACAGTAGTTCTTTGCATATGTTATGTGATACGTGTACCAAGTTTGGTTGAAAACGTTCCACTGGTTTAGGAGGCGATATGGAACTTATATACGAGTACATACATACACAGGATGGCTAGAAATAGTCTGGAAAGCTTGAAAGAGTGTCAAAGGGTAGGTGTGGTAAAAAAAATGTTAATAAAAAGATTCGATACGTTGCTCAATTTCCGGGTTACTTAGTATTGAAGTTTATCGGTCAGGTCAGACCGTCGTGAGCGAAAATTCATGCAGCCTATCAGAAATAGTGTCCCTAAACATATACTTTGTTTTTCTTCCTAAAACCAAACGAGAGATCGACACAATAATCGCACATGGGACAGTAGTAAGAATAGAACCCTCCCAAAGGTTGAGCATTCCCATGTTCGATTATTTACACTTTAATAAAACACATTCCTCTCAAGTGTGCTTAATGACACTGACGCACGAAAGTGTAGTTACCAAAACATTGCACCAAGTCACAAAGAAATTTTGTAGATAAAATATAGATAAATGTCACCGATTTATATGTCCTCAGTTATGCCTAATTCTGTCTTCTCTGGATAAATGATTAATGTTATCTGACTTCGAATTCTTCGGACACATTTTGGCGGCATGTGGGTAGTTGGATAACTGTGTGACTGTCAGACTGCAAGTCTTAAAAGCTGGGAATTAAGTCCGCCGTTCTTTGATTTTATCTTTCACTTGTCTCTCCTTCCACCTGTGACATTTATTTGTTTATATTAAAAGTCTAACTTTTTTCCGTGTTTCGGATTCATAGCTAAACTTTAATTTGTTTTGTAATTGGCAGTAGAGCTTTAGTTTAAAGACTTGAGGAAGGCTAGGGCAAGGCAACAGTATTATGCCCTGTACTGCGATATTCAAACCAACCTTCGGTGTGAGGACATGTTCAACCCTACCATCTTCCGGCTTATTTGACTGAAAGTAATTTCTGCGTACGTTACAGACGAATTAACGTGTAATTGCTGAAGGAAGTTAGTGCTCATGTATATTGCCTGGGATACACAGTCGTGGAATAGTAGATGCAGCAACTAGTCGCTTTAGGCAGTTTTCAAGAGTTCTCCGTAATAACAACTGCAAGTAATCTTTTCAGTCCTTGGAGTTAAAGGAAACACTGTGTAGGCTTGAGTTTGCAGTTGTGGACTTCCTACATGCAACTCTCTTCATGAAGGTCGCTAATATTCTAATCTGAGGCTGTAATTTTCCTCTTCTGTAGGTCACTAAAATGATAATTACCAGCAGGCAAGGAAGGAAGTAGCAATGTTAGAGTTTGCCTCTCGATGTCATGGTCATTAGGATCCACGGAGATCAGGAGGAGAAGGGTGGCGGAAGCAAGGGGCCACGGCCTGTTCACTGTTTAAGCAACGGCTCCGGCACCTGCATGCAGCTATTTGCAGAAACCAAATTCAAGGCGACTAGACTGGTATTACAAACAATCTCCTACAGTTTATCTGTTGTGAAACCACTGTATCACGAATATATTGGAAATACATGATTTATTTACAGCAACACGTTTCGGGATTATATTATTCTATTACTAAGTTCTGAAATACAAGGAAACACAAACCATTGCTTCGCACTGCTGTACATACTGACACACATAAGTCTGTATATATTTCACTGTCGTATTAAAGTAAATATGGGATATTCCATAGCAAATCGGTCGAAAAATGAGAAAATTGATCTTGTATTTCGTAAAATAATCAATAAATTTAAGTGTGTCGATTCTGTGCAAGAAACATACGTTCATAAAGTTATGTCTTAAGTGTTAACTAGTTTTCGAGTTAAAATTCGATTCTGAGTTTTTCTCACAGCCACAGTCTGCTTCGTTCTGTTCTAACTTTAACTCTTCTTCTCCTCTCAGTCACTATTCCGCTGTTGCTCTCTGTTACTGATACTATCTCATTCATTCATACATCCCTTCCCACTGTCTCTTCTCAGTGTTACTATCTCTCTCTTCCCTATCGTCAATGTCATAGACTCTGCCTCGCATTATCACTGGTTCTGACCCACTTCTCTTTAGTCCTCGACCACTTGCACTGTCTCCTTAACTCTTATCCTAACACTATTCTGTCACTGTCGGCTATGTTGCAGTGTCACTTTGTCCCTCTATTTCTCTCACAGAGTCTGTCTCTCTCACGCCTTCTATACCACAACTACTGTCTCATATCTTCCAGGATTTATTTCTTTTCTTTCTCTTTTCCACTGCGATTATCTCCTTCTCTCTCAGCATATAAAGATTATGAATGTGTTCGCGCGCCAAACGTTTTGGAAAAATCTTTGAAGGTACTCAGGAATGTAGAATGAGGCAACTTGTGCCTGACTTTTGAAACAGATTCCTTTAAAGGGGAGAATTTTTGTGTTTTTGTGCTCCAATAGGAGCAGTTTTCTGTCGGTCCTCTCTTTTCCTTGCCACAGCAGGGAATGTTACTCATAATGCAAAACTATGTTTACACCTAAGGTCTGATTTTACGTGCACAAAGATTTTGCATGTTCTTCGGTATTACAACATGGGGTTCCTAGAATCATTCCGATGATAACGTAGACCCTTTGCAGCATATTTCTCCATGCTACGTCACTTTATAAACTACGTTTACGCCTCACGACTTGTTTTGAGTGCGTATTTTACGTGTACAGGTAGGGTAAGTTCTTGTAAACGGTTAAACATATCAATAGAAGTTTCAAGTTATTGGATATCTAGATCTTACGAATATCTGTTCGAGATTCTGAAAAAAGTAGGGGTAAGCTATAGGGTGAGACGGGTGTTCATATACAATATGTACAACAACCAAGAGGGAATAATAAAAGTGGACGATCAAGAACGAAGTGCTCGTATTAAGAAGGATGTATGACAAGGCTGTGGCCTTTCGCCCCTACTCTTCAATCTGTACATCGAGGAAGCAATGATGGAAATAAAAGAAAGGTTCAGGAGTGGAATTAAAATACAAGGGGAAAGGATATCAATGATACGATTCGCTGATGACATTGCTATCCTGAGTGAAAGTGAAGAAGAATTAAATGATCTGCTGAACGGAATGAACAGTCTAATGAGTACACAGTATGGTTTGAGAGTAAATCGGAGAAAGTCGAAGGTAATGAGTAGTAGTAGAAATGAGAACAGCGAGAAACTTTACATCAGGATTGATGGTGACGAAGTCAATGAAGTTAAGGAATTCTGCTACCTAGGCAGTAAAATAACCTATGACGGACGGAGCAAGGAGGACATCAAAAGCAGACTCGCTATGGCAAAAAAGGCATTTCTGGCCAAGAGAAGTCTACTAATATCAAATACCGACCTAAATTTGAGGAAGAAATTTCTGAGGATGTACGTCTGGAGTACAGCATTGTGTGGTAGTGAAACATGGACTGTGGGAAAACCTGAACAGAAGAGAATCGAAGCATTTGAGATGTGGTGCTATAGACGAATGTTGAAAATTAGGTGGACTGATAAGGTAAGGAATGAGGAGGTTATACGCAGAATCGGAGAGGAAAGGAATATGTGGAAAACACTGATAAGGAGAAGGGAATGGATGATAGGACATCTGCTAAGACATGAGGGAATGACTTCCATGGTACTAGAGGGAGCTGTAGAGGGCAAAACTGTAGAGGAAGACAGAGATTGGAATACGTCAAGCAAATAATTGAGGACGGAGGTTGCAAGTGTTACTCTGAGATGAAGAGGTTAGCACAGGAAAGGAATTCGTCAGTAGACTGGTGACCAAAAAAAAAAAAAAAAAAAGGAATATATTGTAAGCACATACCCGGTTGCTGTGCACAGACGCCTTGGAATCTGCGGCTCGGTTGTGATACGAAAAATTGGTAAGGTGGTAAGGAAACGCATTTTTGGGAGGGTGTTCTAAGGAGCCGCCCAATAACTTACAAAGATTTTTGAAAACGTAAATATGGCACTTCTAAATATATACCTCGAAAATCTACCATTAAAATCTGAGCAGTTTGCTGCCGTTATTTGCTTTTTAGATTTCGCCTCATATCGCGTTTTACCTGTAGGAGTAAGCTAACTTTGAACTTCTGTATCTCGCGAAACGGATAAAGGCGTCAAGAAAATTTTCAAGAATAATCGACATGGAGATGTTGGAAATACATCGTACAAATTTTAGCCGTTTGCTGTACGTAACCGTCCTGGAGTCCGCTGCTCTGTTTTGGATGAGAATGTCTCAAAAATCCTTTCCTTGGGATTTTTTAAGGAACTGCCAATGAACTAAAGGTACTCCATAAGGTCCTTAAGGCCCACCGTACGCCACATCACGTGCAAGAAGAACCAACTGATTAGCTCCATTTGCCTAAGCGGGAAGAAGTGCGTAATATCCATACTTTGATCCTGTGCTGTACGATAGTGGTACCAAAACGACTCTTCCTTTTACCACCAACAGAAGTCAGGCTATAAAGCACGGAAGAATGTGGATTTTATGTGCGGCGTTTTGGAACTTATTAGGTGCATGCTATCGGATACGTATCGATACCATGATACCAATTAATAAAAATTTTAAGAAGCTTTTACTAATGTATTAAGCGAAAACACAAATTAGACCCAATGGTCTCATTTTAAAACTTTGTGGAGACCCTTCTCTCAAACATGAAACGAAATTATTAAATAATGAACATTTAAGCTCGCCCTGTAATTGGGTTCCGACGGTCTGTCTTAAAATAGAAACAGCTGGCAACTGACACTGCCTTGTCATAATTCATAGGTGTTGCCGCTGTTTCTATTTAATTTTTTATTTTGCTATAAAAAGTTTAACAATACGGTTTTTAAATTAATTGCTGAGAAATATGACGTAAGTTTCATTCAATTTAAAACCTTATTTTTGTAAGGAAAAAGATCCCCTTTGATAAAAATTACATTAAATTTAAGTTCAAAAAATAACGCATGAAAAGCACTTTACAGTATGCAATATTAACTACAGTCTGAATATTTTTGAGAACTTTAGTTTGATAGTTTCTGAGCCACGGTCTCAGAAATGCGTCATTTTATTAAGTTATGTTAAAATCGCGATAGTTTGTGCACCACGGCTACAAGTTCACAAAAGATGTTAACTTAACTTTTAATTTAAATGTCAGACAACTGAACTCCCGCAAGCGATGGAAGTTTCCTGCTGTTCGATGTGAAATGAAACAGCCCAATATGCCTTTAGAAAATAATATATGTGAAAAAGAAGCAGCAAACATCCATTGTCAGACATATTAAAACTCTTCCTGGTACATCTCATATTGCAGCATAGCACTCACACAAAATGGTTCAAATGGCTCTGAGCACTATGCGACTTAACTTCTGAGGTCATCAGTCGCCTAGAACTTAGAACTAATTAAACCTAACTAACCTAAGGACATCACACACATCCATGCCCGAGGCAGGATTCGAACCTGCGAGCGTAGCGGTCGCTCGGCTCCAGACTGTAGCGCCTAGAACCGCACGGCCACTCCGGCCGGCTAGCACTCACACAAATCTCAGTTGTTACCTAAAGTTAACTGTCGTCGTCGTTTGCCAAAAATTGCACATCATGTTACATGCAGTAAATGTTACAGCCCTCAACGATGTCTTTATCTACAGCAAAATCTGTGGGTGAAGTCACTGCAAATTCTAAAAGGCGACCTTGTACCTCTACTGCAATGTTAGCATCCGTTGAGAATAACCGACAGGAAACATCAAAACATAAAAACCACTCAGAAGACTGGGTTCTTACGCTGATGTCGCTATAGTCAGCCCTAAACGCTAGGACGCAGTTGTCTTTTCCTTTAACACGTCGATGCAGTCTTCTCTTAAAGCACAAAAGTCCTTATCTACTCTAAATTTGACAGCAATCAACATTATTCTTCTGTCAGTGAGTGCAACATACTAATGTTGTCTGCGATGCTTCCCATTCTTGCTTAGCCGCCGCCGATGAACCATTCTCTTTATTATTATATTATTATGCTCTTTAAATACTGATTTGAAGTTTCTTCCCGTCTGACCCCCATACTTCAATTCACAATCGTGAGATGAGCTATCCTTTCCTAGAAGGAAGTCTCTCACTCGCCTTCCTTACAACCGACTCCACGCGCTCGTTCTATTTCATCTCGTTTGGCAACAATACCGTGTATTTGTAATCGTAGCTTCTGTGTCATGACGCTCAATATTAACACTGTTTCGAAAATTACAAGACTGCTTTTTGTTCTTATCTGTATTAACTTATATTTTTCCACATTTGGAGCATGCTGCCATTTGTCAGACCAAATCTCCCCGAGTCATCATGTATCCTTCTACCCTTTTGTTCTGTCAATATAACAGGCTCTAAGAACTGTAGGCAGAAAATCCTTTTCAAGATTCGATAAAAGTCTCGGAAAAGAGACTTTTCATTTCACGTCATAGACAACAGTTGTGGTCAGCTCGGTTGAAACATGCAGCAGTGATACATGGAGTAGTGATACATTTCTGTCCACATTTCAGAGACTGTCTGACGTAGATACGCTTGAGGAAAGTAGGCATAGTGAGCTGGGGCTAAATATGAGTTGCGATTTTACAGCCTCACAGAATGGCAAGATTCCTTATTTGCAACTTAAATGGTATCAACTATTTGAGGTTCAAAACTGAGTCAGAAAGTTTGACATTCACTTAGTGGGTATATTGTCACAAATTTTGTGTATTTTGGGAGAGCTGCTGGGATTGATAACTACAAAGATGATACATAGGTGAAGGCGTATTTTTTGCTCAGTTTTGTGAGTTATTAACTAGATATGTGAAAACATTACTATCGCAAAGATAACAGTATCCACTAAAACCTGCTATGTGAAGTGGGCTGTCCAGTGCCTGATACGCTCAGAACTGTTACTAAGGAGACAATTAAAGGAAGGAAGGAAGATCGGGTTTAACGTCCTTTCGATATCGAGGTCATTAGGGAGGTAGCACAAGCTCGGATCAAGGAAATAGTTACTTCAGGCGTAACAAGTATAGCCCCTTCGGTCTGCTCACTGTTTTCTTAGGGAGTTACGGTTTTAGCGACAGCTCCCTATTTTCGGCTTCACCACTTTCGACTCAATATTTTTGGTAGCAAGTGTCCTCATTGAAACTGACACACTTCTTCCCTTCCATAATTTCTGAAAGTTTGTATTATCACCGCAATATCACGCGTTTCTCCATAAATGTACTCTAGATTTGACATTCTAGATGAGACCCCAACATAATTCAGTCAGATTCGCGATTATTGTGGGACAGAATCAGAAGGGCCTACTATGTTGCCGTGAGATCTCCAAACTCGCGTGCGGCCATTGGAGTGACGTGATTAGTAGTCTGAGGTTGTAAAATCTACTTGATGGAGTACATCTTGTTGCCCTCCCCCTTTCCCAATATGTTTGAGTCGAGATGGCACACTATATTCAACGACAGCCTTGGTTCAGTGCTCGGAGAAGGTACAGTATCACATCTCCATACTTTCTCTGTCTGCATCCCACCTCCCACCGTACTCCTGCAAAAATAACTTGGGATCACAACCAATTTATCATACTATATAAATGTACGATTTAATAATAACAGTAACAGTAGGTATTAAATCCTTTAATATATCAATAATAAACTGTTCAGTTACCTTTAAACATGTCAATCATTTTATAGTAATAAAGATGTTGACAGTTTTTACACGTCAGTGAATAGTACATTTCTAAAGTATATCGTTCAAGAAATTGCAATTCAGATATAGCTATAATGTTGCTTGTATTTTCACGCGGAAGTAAGCGAGGTTTTGTCTGCTTGTCCCATCATGTGGCATTTTATAATTTTTTATAGGACTTGATTCAGTTGTTTATTCTCTGAAAAAGGTCGCTAAACTACAGACTCGGTAAGGAATAACGCATGATACCTCAGTAAATAGCCCCTTCCGGTATGAACGTGAGCACATTACACATTATAAATACCAACCTTTATCTTTTTCAGATTTTGAATTCTCAAATAAGTTTTTGTTTCCTGTGTGAACGAGTTCACTGTCTATCAATTAGTAGTCTGTAATACGTCTACAGTCATTATGTTACGTCACAGCTCATAACAGCCACAAGCCCATTAACTCAGCTTCATCGTTGTCAGTTTCTATCGTCGTTATGGAACGTTTTCTTTAAGTTTAAAGGGCTTGCTACACGCAGACATCTTCTAATAATGCCGTAGAGCAGTACAGATTGTCCCCGGTGCAACGGTTGCTTAGTAACCGTACCCCCTTATTCGTGTTTACGTGTGTCGTGCAGTGCGTTTCGTCATGACGCCTGGAAATTAGTGTTCATGACGGCTGGGGAGCACATCAAAATCACACAACGAAGGTAAGGTTCTGGATAACGAAATCATTATCAGAAGTAAATGTTATTCACAGTTTATGTAAAAAGCACATTGCAGATTATTGGTCTTGACTCTCATCTTTATGTTACTTTATACGCGACATTGCTTGACTTGCCTAAGTAACGTTTCAGCGTTCATATTGTCAATTTGCATAGTTTTATCTATTCGTTCAACTCGCAACTTCCCAATAAAACATCTTTGAGATTGCCATCCCAAATTCCATGCAACTGCTGACTGTCTTCTGGACAATGTAATTGATCTAATAACATTTAGACGTCTTATGATCTGCAAATAAAATGCAGTAGATCTTCTCAGTGTCTCTTCTCTACCACTTCTGTGGATACCACCTCGACTGGGAGTTTAGTATAACTGTACAAACACAGGCATTACAGAACTCTACAGTTACCTTTATTTGCGTGTTTTCATACTGGTCTCCAATTCTACCAAACACTGAGAGTCAAACTGCAAATGTGGGACTGACTAAGTCAGGAGAACCTAAGATAAATTAATTCACACACAAAAAATCCAAGATCTAACTTATAATGATTTACTCAGAAGTTCACAAAGCTAGCGAACTTCTGCACAAAATGTGACTTAACTAATAAATAGCGACTCCTGTTGTCAGAATTTTCTGTATTTACTTGCTCAGTAATGGTTTCTACCTTATTAGCCTTTTTCAGTACTTACATATGTACAATAAACCGCTGTACCATTAGCACAGCAATTATTTCACCACTGCTTTAGTTTATGTACTGAACTACTCACCAGCAAAAACTTACATCTTCATTAGCTAATACATGATGAAGATTGTTTTCGTTTCATTTACTACAAATGTCTTTCCCTCCATCCACAAATATTAACAGAAACTTCAAGTCCCCACCCATACCAAACACCTTCACTGCTTCTGTTTAGTATAGGTACACAAGACATAGTCACTGAATGCCCTGCAAAGGTATAAATTAGTCTCTTAGTATACCCACCTACACGTCATTCTTGAATATTATTATACTAGAAAAATATGTCATTATTTCACATCAACATACTAAATCCTGTGTTATATATATTTACACAGAATACATTGCTATTTTCCGTTGCTCAATATGCCAAGTTGTTTCTGTTACTCTGTACTCTCATCAAATGCTGCAGTTACATGCAGGTATCTTGAAACTCTCGAAATGTATATACTATATTAATATGTCTTCTCTCTCTCTCTCCATGATCTACACAGACGAGTCTGATTTCAACTCCGCAGGCCATCTTCAGCTGGCAGTCAAATGTCACAAACACAGGTAAATATGATGTGCGACGTGCACAGAGACGAGTATTACTTGTACAGAAGTTACAAAAATGACAGTGTTTACATAGGAAACATGTAGTGCAACTTTACATTTCTTGTCATATAGAGATAATTACATTAACTAAAAATATGAGGGAAACATAGTATTTATGTGGAGATACATTTAACAACTGATAAGAAATAAAATAAATTTGCAGTTCGAATCTCGTATTTGTATCGGAAACTTTATTTAACAAAGAGGAAAAAGGAAGCTGAGGCTGATCCTTTAATACAAAACTTTCTTTGTGTGCCATGTGTTTGTTGATTTCTTGTATGGTCCTGTTTCTGCTTTTTTTAACAGAATGCAAAACTTCACGTTCTATGTCCTATGAATGATTTTCTGCTAAGAGATGATCAACCAAGGTTGAATTTTTCTTCCTTAATCTCCAGCTTCTCTCATGTTCAGATATCCTAATTGCCACAGCTATACGTCACTGTCCGATATATATATACTTTTTCACACTACTCACAGGTGATTGTTTACACGCCACTCTGCAGTGCGAGCTAATTACAATACAGTTTATGCCATTTAACACAAGCATCTGCAGCAGTAGTGCTTGTCACAGTAGGTTTGCAAAGACTAACGATGTAGCAGCGCCTCAGTAGTCTTTTTGTACCTGGGATTCACAGTCATGTAGAACTTTTTAAATACATCATATTTACACCAGTGATTGTAACACTTTATTTCACTATTGCAATTTCGGCCTTAGGCCATTATCAAGGGCAGCTGAAAAATACAGAATGTTTATAAATTATTTAACAAAGATTTTGTTTAACAAAGATTTTGTTAAATAATCTGTAAACATTCTGTATTTTCAGCTGCACTTGATAATGGTCTAAGGCCGAAATTGCTATCGTGAAATAGAAAAAGTGTTCCAGTCACTGGCGTAAATATGTTATCTTTCATAAACCTCAGTAGACTGCTCTTCCCTGCATCACAATTTAACTTTCGCATTAGACTATTAGTTACTGTATGCACTTCAGTAGAGCTACATGTTCGTACTAGGCTGAGCTTTGAATACTCTAAGCTACTGCTTGGTGTCAAGAAAACCAGTATGCAAATACGTCAAGTTGTTCTTCTGTTTCGTGTGTCACCGACGACTTTCCGTTTCCTTGTAGTATACCATTCCTTTTATTTCCTTTCACAAGTTCTCCACTCGAATTTATTGTTTTTCACGAGGTCCATGAAACAGAGAAATACGTATAACATTTGTTACAGATGAGTTAATATTTCACAAAAACTCAATTAATGAACAACTTTTCTTATCAGGGACCAAGAGCTTATCAGGTCATGTGCACGAAACCAGTTGATAATGTTGTAAGCCCAAATTTCTACAAACTCTTACATGTCCCACACATGGCCGACAGTTAATATTGCCAGCAGAAATAAACGATGTAATTTCTGCTTATCCTAACTGGTGGTTTGGCGCGAAAAAATAATTTTTAAAAGAATTTATTAAGTTATTTACGCTTCTAAAAAGTTGTCGAAGCCCCAGGCTCGACTTATAGTCCAAAATAAGTAAGAGGGTATGTCATCTCAATGAATAGCTGCTGCAGACAAGAATGTGAAAACGTTACGTAATATACTTAGCAGCTTTTATCATTTTAGGATTTCGAATTCTCAAATAACATTTAAGATATGAATTCTAATTCCTTAGTGAAAGGATCTCTGATAGTTAAAATAATTAACAGTTTTTTATTACAGCATAACACAAGTATCTTCCCTTCCGACTGTATCGATCAACGAACCAGAACACAATGGAGTTAAAAAAAAGTTGATTATTGGTTTTATTATTTTTATTAACCAGAGAGTAGAGCTACAAGATGACCGCTTCATATTGCTTCTGGAATACTCCACCTTCGCTGACAAAGATCGCAAACTTTGCAAATTAGGTTACACTATTATGATTTGCTACATAGCTTGCAATATCCCCATGAAAGTCTTAGAGATTTTCGTCGTTAGAAGGAGAAGTGGTAAGCGAGACATTTTGCAATTCAGTTTTAATAAATTATTGCCCGGATGATCCCTTAGGTATTGGTTGAGTAAAAGAATAATGAGATTTCGTGACGTATATTGTGTAGTTAACAAATGTTCCATACCCTGAATTTTTGGTACAGTATACCAAAAAGATTTGTTCTGTAACATGGTTTTCATTCAGACGAAAGGAAACAGACTATTAGTAATAAAAACATATGTGTAAGTGGTGAATACATGGGACTGCTGTCAGTAACAGATCACATATTTCTGGTGTGAATGTTCAAAATGATATAGATGATACTCAGTGGCACGACTGAATCAAGCACAATGGCTTGGAGAAATGACTATCATTTGATACAAAGTATAGGAGAGCATACGAACCAAAAATGTATTCCTTCCACAAGCACTACAAATCCTGTACTCGTATCCTAACACATCCCAACTGAAATCCCGCGCCAACCTGCAATACACGAAAAAAGTGGCACAGATGCATCTATCTGATATTGATAACCAAAGTACTCCTGGAATGTTTAAATAATGAATGAAAGCAGTTTAGAAACATGCACTGCCATTACAACGTAGAGAGCAGAGCTTCGATCACTCGGTTCAAAGTATGAACGATCTGGTATAAATTCAAATAATTAACCCGGAAACTATATGAAATCTATAAGCGAAACTCACCCGTAATGTTTTCAATAACGCATGAAACCCGTGTGAAAACGTTTACTGATACTGTAGCGTGAATAGGCTGACAAACAGCCACGTTGCTGAAATGCATGAAAACAAATTGCATGAAAATTAAATCTGAATAAATATGTAATTGATAATCTACACACTTCCGTGGTGCTTTAAACAGTTAGGCAGCACTCAAAAATACATAGAAATGGACCATAGAGCTCCCCACTCCATGTTAAGCTATATCTATGCACTTGTGTCCACCCTTGAGTGCCACCAAAGAAGAAGTTTTCTTTTACCTCTGGCGAAGCTGCTCGTTCCCCTAGCATTTCCTTGTTACTGCCAACTTCGGTAGAAAAGGCCATTACAGATTCGCAATCTTCTCTGGTCAAAGACTTGGCTGTGCTTACACAGAATCAAAGGTACCGTGCAGGTTGGTGGTGGGATTCCTGTAGGTCACTAAATATTATTAATAGACGTATCTTACCGAAGGAATGGGGAATATACTATGAATTCTATTAAAAACTATTCTCCAAGCACTTGAATCTCCTTCATCTTTTAAAGTCGCAGGCAGGTTAATGTGGCTCGAGTTGCGAGACTTGTATGCCGATTAGTACATCTCGAGCGTTTGAAACGTACACGTTCGAAAATTTGAAAAGTACTAGCGTCACGCAGTTGATTAAGACCTATAGCAGCAACAAACTCTCACATCTTTGAGAACACCATAATCAACACAACTAAATTCAAAGACTGCAATTGCACATTACTAGTATTTCACTAAGGTTTACAATAGTGATCTCTGGCCTGCAAACTATGGCTGCACGAGCATGTAAGTGAGAATGATGTTCTTCCTTTCAATAGATTCTGCCGATTGCCGAAGAAATACAGAGACAGAGATATGGGGATTGCAAGGTTTAGCGGAGATTTGCACACAGTACCTGTGCCAGGTACTTACGGCACCAATCCCTAGGGACAAGAGAAGGCCTTCTTCTAGCTGGCGTTGTCCGCAAGTCTCCGATTTCAAGCTGACGTCTTCGTATCAAGGACAGCCCCAGATTCAGATATTTTCCAACAATACTATACTGTACTTCAATATACTGAGACTATCATCAGACCACCAACAGTAAAGTCAACATTTTCATTTGGAAACGCGATTACAAGACGTCAAGATGTCTAAGAACGATTAACCGTTTGTCGCTGTCTTGTTAACGTGACTGCATCGATTATTATTTGTGACAATTTGCAATTACATTTTGCTCCAGAAGCAAAGTAAACAGAGGAATTTGTGTTTCAAATGGTTGAAATGGCTCTGAGCACTATGGGACTTAACATCTGAGGTCATCAGTCCCCTAGAACTTAGAACTACTTAAACCTAACTAACCTAAGGACATCACACACATCCATGCCCGAGGCAGGATTCGAACCTGCGACCGTAGCGGTCTCGCGGTTCCAGACTGAAGCGCCTAGAACCGCACGGGCACTCCGGTCGGCAATTTGTGTTTCCACCATAGCGAAGTTGTAACAGCTCTTGACGGGATGGGGAAGGAAATCAAAGTGCCTACCGAGAAATGAAACATGGGACTCATGGACCAGGTAAAAAATTCCGTGAACCGACTGTGTCTGCAAATCCCCAGTGTCTGCAAATCTGAGTGTCCGCATATCTCCAGACACATTTCTGTCTGCTTCAGGAAGTCTGCTTTTTTGCTACTTATTTTTCTTAGTGGCTACTCTTCAAACTTCCATCCGGGTTTTTTAAACCTCTCGTGATTTGCCAACTCTATCTCTGGACTCAAGAAAAGTGCCATGTTTTGTTCTTATCTGCAGGTACGGTCAGACTGTGACGCTGCGCCTCTACGTGGTGAGGTATGTTAGCGATCAAGCCTCAGGCCAAACAGCGTGAGTAAAAAACTGAAAAGATTCCTTCGTTAAACGGAGTTTCTAATCATTGAGACTACCTTGCTGTTTTCGAGATACTTCACTTGTCATGCTGTACCTACTAAATTCCTCGTCTGTTACGACTCCGGGAGGGCCGTGGAAGTGACAGGCAACAAAGTGTGTCTGGTAAACTCCACAATTCGGCCAATGCTTGCAGCACCTTCTGGCCGCGCAGATGGGTTGTGGTCCTTCTCAGTCGTCTTCGCATAGGGTAGAGCTCTGTGGCGCATGGCTTCTTGCTCCGGTGAGAGGACCTTCCCATGCAGTGGTCGTTAAACTGCGGCCCGCATTTCTCAGCCGTACTTTATAATAATGTGCTTTTAGCAACTAACAAAACGTGCAGAACAGCGCTTCTTAAGAGTGTACTTTTATTGCTTAATAGCAAACAAAACTATTTACAGAGACAGTAATATTTTAAGATGTCCTTGCGTCAGGCAGATTGGTACATAGCGCTGCCACTGCGGAGTTAATAGAAGTGAGAGGGGGAATATTTTATTGTTTGTCTTCGAATGCTGACAACTCGAGAGCGCGCTCAGCCAACACCGGTCAGCCGTTACGTATGAATGTCCAATGGAAATAATGTAGATTCGTGAATGCGCATTACAGAGACGCTCATCTTCATTTGTGATACGTGTTTGTAACAAGTAATACGAAATCAATTTAGGGATGTTTTCACACAACGCAATGAGTAAAAAAGTGACATTCAAATCATTTAGGAAGGCTCTGTGATACTATTTCATATTGCAATTACTATTATTAATTAATACAACATACTAATTTATGTTTCTTACCAATTTATGGTAAGATCGGTAGGGGAAGATGTCATAACGTGGCCATGACAGAAAAATGTCCATTGCACATGTTTGGCCTTGAACAACACTGCTGCTTGCCGTGAAGTAGGCGGACTAGTTCAAATGTACACTATGTGATCAAAAGTACTCGGACACCAGGCTGAAAATGACTTACAAGTTCGGAGCGCCCTCTATCGGTAATGCTGGAATTCAATATAGTGTTGATCCATCCTTAGGTTTTGATAACAACTTCCACTCTCATAGGCCTGTGTTCAATCAGTTGCTGGAAGTTTTCTTGGGGAATGACAACCCATACTTCACCGAGTTCAGCACTGAGGAGAGGTATAGGTGTCGGTCGGTGAGGGCTGGCATCAAGTCGGTGTTCCAAAATATCCCAAAGGCGTACTATAGGATTCAGGTCAGGACTCTGTGCAGGCCGGTCCATTACAGGGATGTTATTGTCGTGTAACCACTCCCTCACAGACCGTGCTTATGAACAGGTGCAAGATCGTGTTGAAAGATGCAGTCCTCATCCCCGAATTGCTCTTCGACAGTGGGAAGGAAGAAAGTGCTTAAAACATCAGTGAAGGTCTGTGCTGTGATAGTGCCATGCAAAACAAAAAGGGGTGCAAGCCCTCTCAATGAAAATCACGATCAAACACCACAGCCTCCGAATTTTACTGTTGGCACTATGCATGCTGGTATATGACGTTCACCGGGCATTTGCCATACCAACACCCTGCCATCAGATCGCCACATTGTGTACCGTGATTCAGCACTTCACACAACGTTTCTCCACTGTTCAATCGTCCAATGTTTACGCTCCTTACACTAAGCGACGCGTCGTTTGGCATTTACCTGTGTGATGTGTGGCTTATGAACAGTCGCTCGACCATGAAATCTCACCTCCCGCCTCACTGTCATAGTACTTGCAGTGGATGCTGATGCAATTTGGAATTCCTGTGTGATGGTCTGGATAGATGTCTGCCTACTACACATTACGACCCTCTTCAACTGCGGCGGTCTCTCTCAGTCAACTGAGGAGGCCGGCGTGTACCGTATTGTACTGTACGTGTCCCTTCACGTTTCTGCTTCACTATCACATCGGAAACAGGTGACCTAGGAATGTTTAGGGATACAGGCGTATGACACAAGTGACACCCAGTCACTTGACCACGTCCGAAGTCCGTGAGTTCCGCAGAGCGCCCCGTTCGGCTCTCTCACGATGTCTGACGACTACTGACGTCGCTGATATGGAGTCCCTTTCATTAGGTGGCAGCATAATGCACCTAACATTTTTTAAAAAGTATGTTTTTGGGGGTATCTGGATACTTCGGTTCACATAATGTACGTGGTCATTGCTGTCAGTGAGACTGACAAAGGAAGGCTTTTCGGTTATTTACTTAGTAAAAACTTTTTTTATTTTTGTGTCGTTTGAGGTAAGATAAACATTTATATTATTCTTGTTACCTCACTTTGATGGAAAGTAATTTTTTAGAATATCAAAGTTCAAACAAAATGTTCGGCATGCAATTTAACTCCTTGCTATTTATTTCAGTTTGAGAGCTTCTTCTTTGGATCACTAAGCCCGATATGGCGTCCGATCGGAAAAAGTAAGGGTTAACTATTTCCAAAAATCAGGCATAGTACAACAGATAACTCTGACTTGTAAGTCCTTACATATATAAACCTATCATCCGCCGTTCTATCCCTCTGTGACAGTTTTAATTAATTGTGTTGCATTACTTAAAACCTTCTCTGGTTTTTTATACCTGACCCGGTACAAAACTCATTTTAAAATGGTTTGCTTCATCCGTTCAGTATTCTCTCATATACTACGGTGTGAGGATGCCTAGAAAATGTGCCTGGAAATCAAGAAAAGAAACACGGGATCCTTTTGCGTTTCTGGCCACAGCACCCACTTTGGTACAGAAAATTGATCACTGAGTTAACCATCAGAGAAATGCACGCATTTCCAACACATCATTTTCATTGAATAGTATTTGGCGTGATACCTTATGAAATTCAAAATGCGTAAATGGCAAGCTTCTATCAGTAACCATGGTTTAGTGAAAACTGAATTCCTCTTTCAGTGACCACTCTACCTCCCCTCCTCTCCTAGCCCCCACCTCCATCCCAAAGCCCATCCATTGTTGCAGGACTCGAGGTGACACCCTACAATGTCAGTATTGTCTGTTAAGCAAAAACTTCTGACGGCTTCTGCTCCAATATGTGATTCTTGTGGCGTGCAGATCATGGTACGTTTGATTTCAGTAGACTGCTCTGTATTCACACAACAGAGCAACAACTTATCTGTCATTCGATTTGCCTGCAGTTTAACTGACGATTACACGACAACTGTTTAAGTTGTGTACAATGTTCGGCTCGTTCCATAAACTCTTTGGATGACAATTTTAATGTGTTTTCGAGGTGACTGGCTCGTCCGTGAGTTTTGTTAGTGATTTGGCAGCCATGTACTCTTGTTAGTTATCATAGTTTTCCTGTTCTGTTTTAACTGATAGTTTTAGAAAATCTCACCATTTTAACACACCTTACATTGCGTGAGCTAGTGTGACCGGGCAGGCGATCATGGGTGAGAATGGCAGAAAGAAAGTGCTTTTTATTTCTTTTATCGCGTTTTCTAAGTTTTAACGACTTTAGTTTCTATTAATCTTCGTATGATCGTTAAGTTATGTATCTAAGTGCAACATTATGTCCCAGGATATTTGATTACTTCAATGTCCGAAACGCGTAATGTTGGAAGAATAGAGTCAGTTTGTATCCAGTCAATAAGATTATCCTTGCGACGTTTGTAGCATTTCGCAGGCTGTACACATTTCTCAGCATGGTTGCATACCTCCTTTGTGATTTGATGTCGCAGATATGATATGCAACACCTGACCTGAACACGAGATAGCACAGACCGCACATAATAGTTAGCACGAAACTATTCAAATACTTCCTCGTGTTTATGCGAGTGCTCTTAGGACATTTGAATTACTTTCGCATTTTCATTTAATTCGCGAGTTGTTTATAAAGCGAGCAGGGCGAAAAGCACAGTTTAATTACCTCGCTACGAGATGGACGCCGAAATAGGAGCCAGCGGTTTAACTTGAGCTTTTACGTTGCCCGAATGTACCTCGGAGTACCAGAAGGAATGATCCTGAACTCCTGTTAGCTTTTAACTGTTAAATTGTAATCAACCTGTGGAATTTCAATTTGACGCTCAAGGGGATCCCATTATTTCGTTTGCAAGGCACTGCCCGCCGTTGTCTGCTATGAGCTTTGATGGCGGACTGTCTGCACGTTCCATCGAAAAAACCTTCACCTTCTTCTTCTGCAACGTACACATTACCGTTTATTAGTTCCCGAAAACAGCTCATGCCGTAGTCAGAGTAAATGCTTCAAGGACACACATTACATTTTATTATTGTTACAAGTCCTTGTTCCGTAAGTGTTGTAACGGAACGTTCAGTAAAAGTGTATTTAAGTAGCTCTGACTGTGTGGGGCAGCTTAAGGTGGAGGATGTGGATCACGTGACAGGCAATAGTCAAAACTTTACTTTTCCTACAAACTACAAATGAAATGTAATATTTACTAGGAGCTATTCCTAATTCTTTAATTAAAGTTTTATATGTGTTCTATTACAGGAACACAGATTCAAAACGTAAATTACACACTACATTTATATTCGAGACAGCAAAAACCTTTTCCTTACTGTAAATATACAAAATGAATATAACTCATAAGTAAATAAAAGCACAGAGAAGAGCTCAGGAGTTGTTGATTCGTGCGTCTGTGGTGCTGGCGTTCACCAGTTGCTGGATGTAGACTATCAGATATTGTATAAACAACTTATACAGAATACATTAGTCCTCCCTCGGGCATGGGTGCATGTGTTGTCCTTAGTGTAAGTTAGTTTAAGCTAGGGTAAGAAGTGTGTAAGCTTAGGGACCGATTATCTCAGCAGTTTGGTCCCCTAAGATCTTACCACAAATTTCTAAATATTTTTCCAGAATACATTAGACTGCCATGCAGTTACATAAGCCCAAACGCTAGAGAGATGTAGGGGGATCACCAATGTTCTACGGGGGAGGCAATATTTATACCAAATATAGTGTACAATAAATATAGCCACGAATGTACCGTAAAACATCGAAACGAGAAGATACCAACAAGGAACTGTGAAGTATACTCTACAGGTCGCAATCTACTTTGCTCAAGAAAACAGTCAACGCCTGCTTTCGGGATTGATAGAAGCGCTGATGTCACACTAATCCTTGTATTCTGACTGAATCCCACCATGCAGACACCGAACCAGGAAACAACAGTATACAACCAGAGCAGGGGCGAATGAGGTTCTACTGCAACGGTGATGAGAGTCGCAAAAGGTGAAATCTACTGATATGAATGACTTTGACAACGAGGACAAATTATCTAGGAAACGTCGAAGTTAGTCAGCGGTTCACGTGCTGCTTTCCTGATCATCTATGGAAGGTGGATGAAGGACAATGACATCACAAGTAGGCGACAAAGTGTTGGATGTTTGCGTCTTATCACCGAACGTGGACCGCAAACGGTTGCTCTCTGTGTGAGGATCTCTGGCGGATCGGACGACACAGTACAGGAAAGTGATTCAGAACACATCCTGCAGGTCACTTTGTTGAACACAGGGCTGTGTATGACACGACCCGCGTCATCTTGACTCAATGAAATCATATAGTCCTATCCAAGTTGGTAAGCGAGCATCGAGACGAAACATGCCTCCCGTCGGGATGAGTTGGGTTTAGTGTCACACAATGTCGATAGACCTGTCCGGATACGAAATCATCCAGGTCCACCGGCTGTTAGTTACATGCAGCGCCTTACGGACGTAGGCGGATGGGGGCCAGTGTTATACTGCAGGGGACATTAACCTGGGCATTCATAGGATCTGAGGTGCTACTCGAAGACACCTTGACAGTTATGGAATTCCTGAACATAATTAGGGATCACCTGCATGCTTTCATGCTTGACGTTTTCCCTGACGGCAATACACCCTTCGGTAACTACTGTAAGTCAAAAGTTCAGAATCGTACTACTGCCAGAAGCATGACAGTGAATTCACGCTTATGTCTTGGCCACCAGGGCCGTATAAGCTGAACCCAATGGGTCACATTTGGGGCCCTAACGGCTGCCAGCTCCGCGGAAATAAACCGCCGAGCTACAAAATTATGTTGCGACAAAATATTACTCACCGACTTTGAGAGAAGACACTGGTTGCTTTGGAGAGCTGTAGTTGATGTAAAACAGGCTCCAGAGAGTTGCGTGACTTTGACAAAAGTTATAGATTAGGATATTTGACTGTTTTCTGGAAATCGTTTTAAATGATTAATTATGTCATTTTATGCTCCTAACAAGCATTTTTCCACTTGAATTTCAGTATTCTTTTATAAAACGGAAATGAAAACGCTCCATTCGAGTCATTTGATTCCTCTGACGTCACTGGTTAGCTATCTGTTTCTGCTGTCACAATGCTAATTCACAATGATGTTTTGGAATTCACGTTTCGGGAAACGAGTTAGAAATGGAGTGTAGTACCATACTGTACAAATGAATCAACAAAAACGTTTGAAAAGTTGTTTTTGAGTGTTCCAAAGAATGAGAAGATGCGTGAAATGTGGTTGTACTGTACCGGCAAATTTCCGCTACGTCGATTCACAAGTTCACTTACCTAATGTCTGCGCCCTGAAGTTAACATTGACTTATCTCCGAGGTATGCTCTCCCACTGTTATAGCAAAGGATAGCGTCATTCGACGAAATTAAACACCTGCTGAAAACTGTCATTTTACCCAACCACACCTCAATTATTCAGTTCCTCAGTTGACAGAACGGTAAACCATCGATTGTTATAAGAAGCAGTCCATAAATCGCTCTTCCGAATCTAACTCGAAAGACCATTTTAACTTATTTGTAAAACGACTCGACAGTCCTCTCACATGAAAACAAAATCACGTTTACCAAACTTCATCACACAGATCAGAAACATGACATTATTGTGTTTTCCTTTCTATTTACATGCGCTTACATTTGCAGTCGCTGTTCACACATGTCACATTCAAAAAGATATTTTCTAGTTAATGTGACTACACACTTTTTGCTTTACTATAAACAATGTTTGTATCTTCGTACTGTCTAGCTACGATCTTTATTGTTTAAAGTTTTGCAGTTTCATCATCTTACATAAAGATGCTTCGGACGCTAACATTAATTTACACTCACAAAAATCATAGTCCTTCCGATCATGTCAAATGCATGTTGTATGCGCTTTATATCTACCCTCATAACCTCGTAGTCTTACACTTAGTTGTACTCTGGACGTACGGTGATATCTTCACTACTAGCAATGCTTTCCGAAAAAGCGAATTGTTTGCTCGCGAAGTAAATGCACTTATCCTCCGTTGCCCGTTTCTCAGACTAAGACATCCCACAATCGAAACAACTATTACAACCAGTTCTTGCTAACGCTGTTTTCGTCTTTCGTGTGAAGATTCTGATAATATATGACACTTCCTGGATTCGAACATGAGGCCTCTTTAACTGCAGTCGAATGAGCTGTCCGTTGCGTCTCCGAACGCCTGACACGTGCAGAGTCTCTGCCGAGTGGCTTCTACAAAGGAAATCAGCAGTAAGTTTTGCCAAGAATAATTTTGTAGCGCTTTTGGTCGAAGCTCATGACTGACAGCCGAAAATCTAGTTATGATATACGAACCCATTTGCAAAAGTTCTTCAGTTTCGTAGTTCTGAGCGAGTTTAATGATGTTGCAGGGAGTAGGGAAGAGAATGTCCGTCGTTGCACATATCGCCGCTCTAAATGGGTGGTGCATAAACGCATCAACTTTCGCACGGCTCCTACTATCAGCGTGCACAAAATTTCTCTCTATTGTTAGTTAAAAGTTGTAATTGCGTTTTACATCACTAAGCAGCTAAACTGTTCTCAGTAAAAGTACTTAAAAAACCTCGTAACTTCGGCTAACCCTTCTATAATATAAGCATAGCTTCGTCTTACTCCTAGCCTGTGACTTCACCAGAGCATCAGCCAGTATCAGAGCGTTTTCGAGCACGAGACCAGATGTTGATATTTAATGATTTTAAGCTTTAATTACATAAAAATAACAGATATTTTGTGAGACTGTTGACTGTAAATACTATTTCAATGTTACAATCAATCAGAATAACAATCCGAATCAAATTCTTAACATAGGAAAATAGCTTACTGAAGCTGCGCGTATCTGCCGGTCTGTTGTGCGGAATAAACGCAGTAAAGTACTCTTGTGTTCTTAACGTAAGGGCGAAAGAAACTTTCGCATGATGTGCCATTGTCCAGTGAGATAGATTGATGAAACTTGGGCCATGTGAGTTCATACAATAAACTTTTGCAGTACAGCATAGAAGGTAACTGAAAGAAATGCGCAAGAAAAGGAATAGAAATTTCAGTTTTATTCAAAGACAATTATTACATTGAAGTCACCGTGATTGACGGTGGTCTCCTGAATATTAGAAGAGGCATGGAATGGTTCTTAACAGTGCGTGTCATCACCACGTGCGGAAAAGCATGCTCTGCAACGTTATTATTTGCTGGCACAAGGTTGTAAGAAATTTTCGTGGTAGGAATCTCAGTCCTCGACCAGCGCTGTTGGCAACTGTTGAATGGCTCTTGATACGTTCGGATGTGCTGCAGTGTCTCGCCAACGCATTCCGCACGTGTTCGATGGGATCTAAATCTAGGGAACGGGCAGGAAAGTCCACTCGCCGAAGGTCCTCTACTGCCAAGACCTCCTCCACCTGCGCTGTTCAATGCGATCGCGTATATTCATCCCTACAAATGAAGACAGGGTCAGTTGCACCCGTGGAAAGACGCACCTGTTGAAGGTATAGCCATTAACCGGTGACTGTAGCATGTTCGAAGTTTTGGTGGCCAGTATGCTCATGCAGAATTACGCGTCCTCACACTATTAAATCTGAACCACCAAAACAATCATGTTTGATTATCGCCTATCCCACCTCTCACCATATGAATATACGTCCAGCGTCACTACTCAGACTGTATCTGCTCTCATCCCAGAGGAGCACGTGGTCCCTCGTGTGTCCTGTTCCTACGCTCTTGGCACCACTCTAAACGGTGCCACAGAAGGGCAGATGTCAGCGGCAGAAAACGTGCTGGTCGTCCGGCAACCCCATGGAGTCGTCGTGTTACTGTTGTTGTGGTGGTCTTCGGTCCTGAGACTGGTTTGATGCAGCTCTCCATGCTACTCTATCCTGTGCAAGCTTCTTCATCTTCCAGTACCTACTGCAGCCTACATCCTTCTGAATCTGCTTAGTGTATTCATCTCTTGGTCTCCCTCTTCGATTTTTACCCTCCACGCTGCCCTCCACTACTAAATTGGTGATCCCTCGACTTCTCAGAACATGTCCTACTAACGGATCCCTTCTTCTAGTCAAGTTGTGCCACAAGCTCCACTTCTCCCCAATTCCATTCTATACGTGATCTACCCATCTAATCTTCAGCATTCTTCTGTAGCACCACATTTCGAAAACTTCTATTCTCTTCTTGTCTAAACTATTTATCGTCCACGTTTCACTTCCATACATGGCTACACTCCATACAAATACTTTCAGAAATGACTTCATGACATTTAAATCTATACTCGATGTTAACAAATTTTTCTTCTTCAGAAAAGCTTTCCTTGCCATTGCCACTCTACATTTCATATCCTCTCTACTTCGACCATCATCAGTGATTTTGCTCCACAAATAGCAAACCTCCTTTACTACTTTAAGTGTCTCATTTCCTAATCTAATTCCTTCAGCATCACCCGACTTAATTCGACTACATTCCATAATGCCACTATGGAGCGTAAAATAACGTCGCTTACGGTCCTTTTCAATGTAGTTTCTATCAAACGGGCTGTTTGACATGGATCCCTTCTTTCCTGCAGCATAATATAGCAGTCATCTGCTGTTGTTACACTACTGGCCATTAAAATTGCTACACCAAGAAGAAATTCAGATGATAAACGGGTATTCATTGGACAAATTTATTACACTACAACTGACATGTGATTACATTTTGACGTAATTTAAGTGCATAGATCCTAAGAAATCAGTACCCAGAACAACCACCTCTGGTCGTAATAATGGCCTTAATAAGCCTGGGCATTGAGTCAAACAGAGCTTGGATGGCGTGTACATGTACAGCTGCCCATGCAGCTTCCACACGATACCACAGTTCATCAAGAGTAGTGACTGGCGTATTGTGACGAGCCAGTTGCTCTGCCACCATTGACCAGACGTTCTCAATTGGTGAGAGACCTGGAGAATGTGCTGGACAGGGCAGCAGTCGAACATTTTCTGTATGCAGAAAGGCCCGTACAGGACCTGTAACATGCGGTCGTGTATTATCCTGCTGAAATTTAGCATTTCGCAGAGTTCGAGTGAAGGGTAGCGCCACGGGTCGTAACACATCTGAAATGTAACGTCCACTGTTCAAAGTGACATCAATGCGAACAAGAGGTGACCGAGACGTGTAACCAATGGCACCCCATACCATCACGGCGGGTGATACACCAGTATGGCGATGACGAATACACGCTTCCAATGTGCGTTCACCGCGAAGTCGCCAAACACGGATGCGACCATTATGATGCTGTAAACAGAACCTGAATTAATCCGAAAAAATGACGTTTTGTCATTCGTGCACCCAGGTTCGTCGTTGAGTACACCATCGCAGGCGCTCCTGTCTGTGATGCAGCGTCAAGGGTAACCGCAGCCATGGTCTCAGAGCTGATAGTCCATGCTGCTGCAAAGGTCGTCGAACTGTTCGTGCATATGGTTTTTGCTTTGCAAACGCCCCCATCTGTTGACTCAGGCATCGAGACGTGGCTGCACGATCCGTTACAGCCATGCAGAAAGATGCCTGTTATCTCGACTGCAAGTGATACGAGGCCATTAGGATCCAGCACGCCATTCCGTATTACCCTCCTGAACCCACAGATTCCATATTCTGCTAACAGGCATTCGATCTCGACCAATGCGAGCAGCAATGTCGTCCTACGATAAACCGCAATCGCGATGTGCTACAATACTACCTTTATCAAAGTCGGCAACGTGATGGTACGCATTTTTCCGCCTTACACTTGGCATCACAACAACGTTTCACCAGGCAACGCCGGTCAACTACTGTTTGTGTATGAGAAATTGGTTGGAAACTTTCCTCGTGTCAGCACGTTGTAAGTGCCGCCACCGGCACCAACCTTGTGTGAATGCTCTGAAAAGCTAATCATTTGCACATCACAGCATCTTCTTTCTGTCGGTTAAATTTCGCGTCCGTAGCACGTCATCTTCGTGGTGTAGCAATTTTAATGACCATTAGTGTAGTTGGCTGTGGTCGACAGCAGGTGCCTTTGTTAGGTTCGCTCCACATACACGTTGAACAATGCTATGAACACTGCCTAACTCCTGGGCTACACGCGTTTCACTTCGCCGTTCTTCGAATTTCCCGATGATTCTTCCCCGTGTGATTTCATCCAGATGTTGTCTCCAGGCCACGATGTGATGGCAACTACCACCACAGTTCACCATTACTGCTCACTAATTGACAGTCATTATCTTTTCCAGTATCTTCAACTGCCTCGTGTTGCGGGGCCAGATCCATTTACCGCTATTGTTACGCTGACGTCACACGATGCGACCCCAACTTTCTGTGCACTCCTGGGAGACTTCTGGTAACATTCTCCTGCACTGTCATTCATTTAAAGCGAATAGGTACTATGTTATCTTAATCTATGTAGTCCTACAGTTCTGCAGAGCAATATAGATCATCTGAACATGTCTTTTTGGACGCATCTTTGACCATCTCGTGAATGAAGTGGTCCCATTTGGTAATGTATCAACACACGTCATCCATTGTGTCTGCAACGAATGGCGCAGGACTCGCATACAAGTAGCGTGGCGTAATCAAACTAGTCGTAAAAATATACCAACCGACAACAGAGACTTGACAAGGGTGTCACGACCTGTAGGGGATTCTCGGTGTCAAGTCCGACAGGAACTGCTGCTAACAGTGAATGCACGACCATCCCAACCAGGTTCCGTAAGAAAAGGAAACTGTGTCGTATAAATAGGTGGGTGGGGGGGGGGGGGGGAGGGTGGCTACCTTGCAAAACTGTATTACTCACAGCAGCTCTTCAGTGGGCCAAAAAAAACCAGACAATTGCCCTTGGTTGACTATAGGTGTGTACTGTTATCCGGAAAGTATCGATGTTTCTTCTCTTCTAAAGACGAAAGGCGTCCAGTGCACCGACAGTGAATGCGGATGAGTAGATAAAACAAACCCGTTACGTTTGCAGCAGCGTCGTTTAAACATCTGGGTGTAATGTTGCGAAGCGATGTGAAATGTAACAACCATATAAGGAATGTGATAGAGAATGCGAATGGCCGACTTCGGATAACTGAGAGAATTTTCGGACTCTGTGGTCATCTGTAAAGGAGACAGCATATAGGACGCTGGTGTGACCTTTTCTTGAGTACTCCTCGCGTATTTGGGATCCGTAAGAGGTCGGACTGAAGGATGACATCGAAGCAATTCAGAGACGGTCTGCTGTATTGGTTACCGATAGGTTCAAACAACACGTAAGTATTACGGAGATACTTCGGGAACTGAAATAGGAATCCCCTGAGGGAAGGCGACGTTCTTCTTGAACAACACTATTGAGAAAATCCAGAGAACCAGCGTTTGAAGCTGACTGCCGAAAAATTCTACTACCGCCAACATACATTGTGCATAAGGGCCACGAATATAAGATACGTGAAATTAGCGCTCGAACGGAGGCATATAGACAATCGTCTTTCCCTCGCTCTGTTTGCGATTGGAAGGGTAAAGGGAATGATTAGCAGTAGTACAGCGTAGCCTCTGCCATGGTACGATGGCTTGAGGAGTATGTATGTAGATGTAGAATGACGAGTGGAGGATGTTGTTTTTGCTGTGTTCTTTCGCAACATGACCTGGGGCCACTGCTGTTACCGTGTAATGGGAACAAAATGCTTATTTATTTGTGGTGAGCAAACGTTGGCTCTTATTCTCCTTCTTCATAATAAGTGAGTTGTCGACATTCCAGTGTTTCAAGATAACTACAGTCATGTTCACAAGCCTGCGAGTAAACGTTCCTTGCGTGTCAAATTTTGAGGCGCTCTGTATGCCGAACCGATCTTACTCCGACACAGCGTGACTGGAACTTTCATATACAAAATGTGAGACCAAGGGTACCCATACCCATGAACGAGGGGCAGGGAGAGGAAAAAGTATTATGCAGTCAGGTGCTTTTCTTTCAAGGAAATGGTTTAACTGTCAGTGCTACGCAAGTTTTTAACAGGACGAGAACAGAAACTTTTCATGGATAGTTAGAAGTAGCCATTTATCTTCCAAAATACACTATGTGATCAAAAGTATCTGGACACATGGCTAAAAATTACTTGAAAGTTCGTGGCGCCCTCCATCGGTAATGCTGGAGTTCAAAATGGTGTTAGCCCACACTTAGCCTGGATGACAGCTTCCACTCTCGCAGGCATACGTTTAATCAGGTGCTGGAAGGGTTCTTGGGGATTGGCAGCCCATTCTTCACGGAGTGCTGCACTGAAGAGAGGAATCGATGTCGGTCGTTGAGACATGGCACGAAGTCGGCGTTCCAAAACACCCAAAGGTGTTTCATAGGATTCAGGTCAGGACTCTGTGCAGGCCAGTCCATTACAAGAATGCTATTGTCGTGTAACCACTCCGCCACAGGCCGTGAATAAAGAAACAGGTGCTCGATCGTGTTAAAAGATGCAATCGCCATCCCCAAATTGATCTTCAACAGTGGGAAGCAAAGAGGTGCTTAAACATCACTGTAGGCTAGTGCTGTGACAGTGCCATGCAAAACAAGAAGGGGGGAGGGGGGGGCAAGCCCAATCCATGAAAACCACGACCACACCATGACACCACCGACTCCGAATTTTTTGCTGGCACTGCACACGCTGGCAGATGACGTTCACCATGCATTCGCCGTACCCACATCGTGCCATCCGATCGCCACATTGTGTACAGTGATTCGTCACTCCACACAAGGTTTTCCGACTGTTCAATCGTCCAATGTTTACGCTCCTTACTCAGATCGAGGTGTCGTTTTGCATCTACCGGTGTGATGTGTGACATATGAGCAGCCGCTCGACCATGAATCCAAGTTTTATCACCTCCCCCCTGTCATAGTACTTGCAGTGGATGCTGATGCAGTTTGGAATTCCTGTGTAATGGTCTGGATAGATGTCTGCTTATGACACATTACGACCGTCTACAACTGTCGGCGGTCTCTGTCGGTCAACAGACGAGGTCGACCTGTACCGTTTTGTTCTGTACGTGCCCCTTCATGTTTCCACTTCACTATCACATCTGAAACAGTGGACCTAGGGATGTTTAGGAGCGTAGAAATCTCGCGTACACACGTATGACATAAGTGACACCCAATCCCCCGACCACGTTCGAAGTCCGTGAGTTCCGCGAAGCGCCGCATTCTGCTCTCTCACGATGTCTAATGACTACTGAGGTCGTTGATATGGAGTACCTGGCAGTAATTGGCAGCTCAATGCACCTAATTAGAAAAACATGTTTTTGGAGGAGTCCGGATACTTTTAATCACATAATGTATTAAAAATACTCCGTATGCCAGATCTTACCCCTGCCCTTAAAAACTGTCGTATGGGCGCACGTGGGTGACATGCAACAGTCATCTCACTGCCTTAACTGTACGGGATGTAATCAACAATGAGTGGCCTCAACTTGTTATGGCACACGTGAAAAAAAATTTGTTTTCTCTCTTCTTCACCAAATTGAGGCCATGATCAAGTTAAGAAGCGTTATTACACACTGTTGCATCGGGGCGCTGACAATTTTCTTCGTGTTTGGGCTTACTCCGGAAGTAATTTTACGGAATCCAAGGAAAACGTAACTGAAGGCGTACCGACTAGAATGCAAACGCCATTCCCTTGATATGTACACTGTCTCCTTCAATAGCAAGTTCGGTACGCACTTGTTTTCAGTGAGGCAAGTTCACAGTATGTATAACAAATTAGCTAAATCTTTGGTAACCTCTACTTTCTGCTACGTATTCTAGTCTAGTCAGAATTATCAACATCTAAAACACTGCCACCAGTCTTTTGCGAGTAAGACAAAAGTTTATGAGTGTCTGGGATTCTAGGAGAATGTTGGAGAGGAGATGGGAGCGAATGGCTACAGAATGTGTGTTTGTGTGTGTGTGTGTGTGTGTGTGTGTCAGAGAGAGAGAGAGAGAGACAGAGGGGGAAATAGAAATGTCTTAATTTCTTATGGTAAATGATACTAGTCTTAAATACTACAGAATTTCACTTTTTCAGTTTGTAATAGAAAAACATTGGCGGAGTATAACTTCTGCCGCATTGTAACGACGCTATAAACAGCATTACGTAACAGCATTGGGTAGCCCAGACGATAGAGCACTTGCCCGCGAAAGGCAAAGATCCCGAGTTGGAGTCTTGGTCTGCCACATAGATTCTCCGCTGGAGAGTGAAAATTTCATTCTGGAAACATTCCCCGGGATGTGGCTAAGCCATGCTTCTGCATTTTCCAGGAGTGCAAGTCTTGTAAGTTTCGTAAAAGAGCATGTGCGAAGTTTGGAAGGTAGGGAAAGACGCACTGATGGAAGTAAAGCGGTGGCGCCGCGTCGTGAGTTGTGCTTGGGTAGCTCAGCCGATACAGCACTTGCTGAAAAGGCAAACGTTCAGATTTCGAGTCTCGGTCCGTCACACAGTTTTCATCTAGCAGCAAGTTTTATATCAGCTCTTACCCCGCTCTTTTTATGGAAGCTTAGCTTAAACCGGAGGCAGAACACATTCAGAAGGTCGTTTCTACATTTTAAGTCCAGGATTCCACACCATTCGTATGTGAACGAGTTTCAGATGTAAGTTAGGTGAGAAGAGGTAGAAGGAGGCAGGAAAGAAAAGATTAGAGTCTAATCTCCGGCAACCTTATTAAAGAGCCGACAAGTGCTCGATTTTGGGAAGGATGGGAATACGAACTGTCACCGTATCTGCTGTCAGCGATTTAGAGAAGCAATGGGAATCCTAATTTTGAGGGGTCATTCAGCTGTTATGGATTCACATTTGATTTGTACTTGAAGATGGGACACAGGTCCCGAAACCAGGATGTGCATTCTTTTTAGGAAATGAAACATTTTAAATGCTCCACTTCGCTCGGTACAGTAAAGTAGCAGTTTAAAGAGCTGTCGACAGCGCGCCAAGCAGAGACAAGGGGATGAGATACGTCCGGAAAAGGAATTCGTCGTGACTTTGTTGGAAAAGACATTCTATAATTTTCAAAAGTGGCTTATACAAGTTGAGGAGGACTCAAAAGAAATTGTAATAAAGGATCTTTGAGATTTGTTGTTCCGCAATACGAGTGCGGCGAGTTACTGGATGCACCAGCTCTCTCGGTCTCTGTTCCCAGAGCCCACATTCTACGTGCGGACGGCTAGTCGTAGCGAGTTTGCCGGACAGCCATCGTAGAACAGCTTAGCGTTAGCCCTAGGTTCCGCCATTCAGGTAGCGACCAAACACCCGGCGAGGCATTTTCGCGGAACGCCCTCGGCCGCAGCAACTGTGTGACTTTCAGGGCAAAACTGGAATAAGCGCTGGTTAATCACCGAAGCAGGGCCGACAGCTCGTATGTGGTGTCCACGCCCCCGCAACCACACGTCACGAGCAGCCGGCACGCGTCCGCCATAACAAGACTCCTGACCCCACAATTTCGTAACCTAAAGTCGCCTTTCGGCGGCGTTCACTTCATTAAACTCGTTCCCCTGTGTCTTTAAGCTCCGGCGTTTTGCGGTCGTTCCAACAAATTCCACGAAAAAGGTGACCGCAAAAGCCACAGACCGGGCCTATCGTCCGCATCAGAGACAGTGCCGAGGCATGTAATGTCGCGAAAATAAAAAGTTAACATGGCGACTTGACACCGTTACCGTACGTGACGCAATCTGCTTGCACTGCGTAGAGACATAACCGTATTCGTCAGCACGTCTTCTAGACCGTATCGTAATGGGGCGGTCTCAGCGTCGCTCGTGCAGATCACCTTCTTCTACTATTCGCGGACGAGCCATATCTAATATCGTACTGCCAAATTAGTATTCTTTACAAGTTCCTTATTGAATAAGTATTTTGCCTGAGATACTCTTGGAGGTCCACTTCGCATCAACTCAGTTGATGATATTTCATTTCGTAGACTCAGTAACTCTCTATTTCATTTTCGACGTCCAGACTGAGTACAATGCGCATCGAACTGGGCAGTGCGCTTGAAGTTTGATTTCCATTTATGCAATAGAATAATCTGTAACCCGGTGCAGTTTGCGAAACACCAGCTGAAGTTAGGTCAAAATGTAACCTTTGATCTATGATAAGTGCTAAACGATTTCTTTTCCATATTTTGACCAGCCAGTGACATAATACTCAAGTATTTAATTCCCCGACTGTTATTTATAGTTCCGTATCCTAACTTCCTTCTTCGTTTCTGCGGTCCAGATCTCATTCTTTTTTCCTTTTCTTTTGACTTGGGATTATTGTTATATTTATTACAAATATTACTACTACTGAACTTTCATATGTTATATACTGCTCGAAACTTTCTTCTTTGCAAATGTGTGATATAATTGCCGTTTTTTATCAGTCTAAGATGGATTAAATGCTCTCGACTCACATCAATGGACTGCTTCAGAAGGTGACTCCTTTGTAAATTATAACTTGAAATTTTATGTAACAAAACTTTGTACGTCTCTAACGTAAGACACAGTTTCGGTCGCTATACAAACTTTCTTAAAATTCTACGTGTCTGTTGATACTTTTCATTTTCTTTTTATTTACTGTATCAGCTATTGTTGTGTAATGAAAATTTTCTCTTCTGTTTTTCTCTGTAGAAAATCTGCCGAACACAACGAACAATTATCGGAAGTCAGAAGCATGTCTTATATGCAGTGACGAACGATTTTGTGGGTGCTAGCTTCCATGAACTGACCCGCAAAGCTTGATATCAGAGCACTTTTTATCTTTAATATTGACAGTAATTTTAAGAAAAGCCTCCTGAAACAATTGAAATTATTCACTCGAAGCACAAGGACAAAATACGTTAATTCTGATACCTAGTTTCACTTAAAATAATATCTTTTAATGTCGGTTAATTGAAGTTTCGAGAAAAATACAGCGATATTTCTCGTAATATTTCGTGTATACAAAATCCAATTGGAGTTTCATAATACTCTGATTAAATGGAACCCCTTGGTATAAATCACAGTAACATTCTCATTGATCTCTATTTAGGCGTTTTTCTAGTGAGCATTATTTTTGTTTTTTCTTAGTCCGTCAAGCCATTGACAAGAATGTCAATTGCATGCACTGAACAACCCGTATAATTGGCCATCAGCATACCTTAAAATTATGTGAAAGTTCAGTTTTGTGGGTTTTTTTCCGCACTAAGCTTCAATTAACCAGTATTTTTCACCAGACTTATCTTTCTGAGGATGAAACATCTTCCGTGGCCATTGCTGTTTATGTCTCTTGTTAGGTCTGCTGAAGGCCTGCACTTTCTCCTTCGTTGTTAGCGGAGGTTGAAATCAAGTAACACCTGGTTGGACATTCGCTTCTCGCAGGATTTTTTCTTTTTGTGAACCTGCTATATCTTACGCTTTATTTCCGTGATTTTCCACCTCTCCTTATTTGTGTTAACTTCGGAAGAGAAACAGTACTTTAATTCTCGTGTGTTCCGAGCTAACAACAATGTTACTGTTTATGATAAACATAAACACTGTACTGAGTGGAGACCACGTGAAAACAACAATAATGTTTCTCTTATGAAGTTTCCGAAAGTGAGGTGAAGTAGAACAAACACAAATGTGGGGTACGAATAAGAGGATTCATCACTGTTAAAACTGCGAGAAGAAAATGCACAACCAGATATTTTTCGATTTTAAACCCCGGTAACAACGAGCGAAAGAGCACGGAACATGAGAAGATGAACATTTCAGGCAAAAATACCAACGACCACAGAAGACGCTTTACAAATAAAAGCGAATGCAATGTGATGAAAAATGCTATGTAACATTTCATGTACGGTTAAGACTTAAAAAACAACAATAATTGATTACGATAGCTGCTGCAGAATATTGCCAAGCAGACGTACACTGAAGGGCTAAAGAAACTGGTAGGCCTGCACAACATCGTGTAGGGCCCCCGTTAGCACGCGGAAGACGGTCGGCAACACCTGTATAAGACAAGTGTCTGGCACAGTTTTTGATCAGTTACTGCTGCTACAATGACAGGATATCGAGATTTGAGTGAGTTTTAACGTGGTGTTACAGTCGGTGCTCGAGCGTTGGGGCACAGCATCTCCGAGGTAGCGATGAGGTGGGGATTTTCCCGTACGACCATTTCACGAATGTACCGTGAATATCAGGAAACCGGTAAAACATCAAATCTCCCACATCGCTGGGGCCCGAAAAAGATCCTCCAAGAACGGGACCAACGACTGAAGAGAATCGTTCAACGTGATACAAGTGCAACCCTTCCGCAAATTTCTGCAGATTTCAATGCTGGGCCATCAGCAAGTGTCATCGTGCGAATCATACAACGAAATATCACCGATATGTGCTTTCGGAGTCGAAGGCCCGGTCATGTACCCTTGATGGCTGCACGACACAAAGCTTTACGCGTTGGCTGGGCCCATCAACACCGTTATTGGAGTGTTGATGACTGGAAACATGTTGCCTGGTCGGACAAGTCTCGTTTCAAATTGTATCGAGCGGATGGACGTTTACTGGTATGGAGATAATTTCATGAATAGATGGAGGCTGCGTGTCAGAAGGGGACTGTTTAAGCTCGTGGAGGCTCTGTAATAGTGTGGGGCGTGTGCAGTAGGACTGATATGGGACCCCTGATACGCCTAGGCACGACACTGACAGGAAACACGTACCTAAGCATCCTGTCTGATCACCTGCATCCAGTCATATTTATTATGCATTCCGACGGACTTGGGTAGTTTCAGCAGGACAATGCGGCATCCCGAACGTCCACATAGTGGCTCCAGGAACACTCTTTTGAGTTTAAATGCTTCCACTAGCTACCAAACTTCCCAGACATTAACATGCCTTGCGAGGTGCTATTTAGAGGAGATCTCAACCCCCTCGCATTCCTACGGATTTATGGACAGCCCTGGAGGATTCATGGTGTCAGTCCCCTCCAACACCACATTAGTCGAATCCATGCCACGTCGTGTTCTGGCACTTCTGCGTGTTCGCGAGGGCCCTACATGATATTAGGCAGGAGTACCTGTTTCTTTCGCCCTTCAGCGTATTATGCTCGATGTAACAAATATCCCTTCACAGACGGTGATTATACGTAGTGTAGACCAAGATGGTTAAGTTTAGCATTGGAACTAATTTCCGTAGACAAACCGTTTTCTCGCTACACGCAAAATACTTCAACCTGCGTGCAAAAATACCGCATTTTTGGAGCCATTGGCGTGACAGAGTACAGCATGTGCTCTTGAAAGATGTGCCACTGATTGTGTGTCATAATATGTTGTTCCAGCACGATGGCGCACTTCCTCATTTTTCGCGTGCAGTCTTAGATCATCTGGAACACCGATTTGGCCAACAGTATGTAGGTCACGGTGGCGGATTGCTTGGCCTGCACGTTACACCGTCTTCATCCTGCTAGTGTACCTTGGGTGGGGTCACATGAAATCCTTGATTTACGACACATTTCTGACATCCGAGGAAATCCTACTAGCACGGATTGTGGCTGTGGTGAATGATGGAGGATCAGGGATTTGTCTTCGCGTCCACCGATACATCATACAGAAGGTGGTGATCGATCCCTACTTCTAAGTGGACCCAGACGACAAGAAGCAGCACTCAGAGAGCAATCTGTGTTGTAGTATTCTTTTTACAGTGACAAAACAGCACGTTTGTGGATAAGATTTTCTGAGGTAACCTCAACCGTCTTCACCCGATTGTTAGCCCTCGTATCCTCTTTCTAGAGAGAATGTTGTCTCACCCTGTATGAACTTAATTTGATCCATGAGACAAACGTTTTTCTATTTTTTTTAATGAAGGGCTCGTTTGATGCCATGGGAACTATGTTATAGGCTGCCAGAATCAAAGAAGCGACCTCAGCTCAAGCTATGTTGTAGCTGTGAGAAATCTTGGCAGATAACGAAAGGTGTAGCAGGCAGACTCTTTGATATCTACGTACGGGCATATCTTCAAGATGGCGCTCCATTGTTTACACCTAGTGTGAAGATGGAAACTCTCATGCGACCAGATAGTTCACTGCATCTCATCCGTTTTGTTGTTCATATCTGGAAGCCAAATAAACTTCATGGTTGCTGTTACCTGATCCATGCTGAATTTTGTAGAACTCTGTGGACGTAAAGAAATGTTGTTAAAGAAGAGCAACAAGGCACAAATATTTAAGTCTGTAAAGAATAAAAATTCGACGAACACTGGCTCTATGTTTCCACAACCTTGGACAACCAGGACAGATTTATTCCCAGCAGTAGTGGAGTTGGGATTCTACTTTATTAGTGGGGGCTAGTATAAATGGTATTTCCGGTAGATGTATCGTGGTAACATCATTTGAGCAACAATAATACCCTCAATAAATCACGGTTAGGGTTTGAGAAGTGTTGTCCTATTTAGAATGCCATTTACACTTTCACTCACCACATTTTACGATTATTAAACAACAAAGTACCACCGGTTGGTACTAATACATATGACCGTGTAAACCACAATATCCTCCTAGACGAACTGAGATTTTATGAAATTTATAATAAAGTCTAACCAAACAAAGCAGAAAGTTGTACGTACTAATTCAACCAATGTAATCAGAGGGGATTCTTATGACTAGGGAGAAATTAAGCATGAAGTTACCGAAGGCTCAGTCTTAGGTCCGGTAGTGTTCATCATATATGTGAACGATCTTCTGTCTAATAGAAAATGGGCAGAGTTAGTTCTTTTCGTGGATGACACCAGCAGTGTAATCAATCTACATCAACAGAAGAAATGATAAACAATGTACTTTACAGTGTCATTGTCTGGTTTTCTGCGAATCGCCTCACTGTCAATTTCAAAAAGACACAATATACACAGTTCTCCACAGCTAGAAGGACTATACTAATGATGAGTTTAGCAAACTGTGAGAAAATAATAGAGTGGAAACTTCAGTATATTCATCTGTCCATGTTGAAAAAAAATTTAACCTGGGAAAAGCATATTTTATAATATCTAAAACAACTAAGCCCAACAACATTTTCCCTTAGAATCATTGCAAATGTTTGAGAAAGACAAATCACTAAGCTGGTATATTTTACATATTTTCATTCAATAATATCGTATGACATAGTTTGGAGTAATTCATAGCTAAGAAAGAAAGTCTTCGTCCGTGAACAATGCAATGTATGAATAATATGTGTTGCTGACCCATGATCATCTTGTAAACATCTGTTTAAGGGGTTTGCCAGTATCTTTTACCCTCGTGAAGTTCGTTGTAAATGATCCATTGCAGTTCAGAAGAAATAAAGATGTACATAATTAAAAGACTTGAAAGAAAAATAACATTCATAACTCCACATTAAAGTTGTATTTAGCATTGAAAGAACCGCACAATGCTGCAACTAAAATTTTTGATCTCTTCCCCAGTAAATATACACCTGTATGTTTAACACCACACACCGTCGAGAAATAAGTACGACACTCTTTTAGAGCTTTCCAATTCACTAAATATTTATTGCTGGAACACTGCGTATGGAGTACATGAAATGATGACATTTACCGATCAATGGAATAAGACGTTTAGAGGTACCAGTCACTTGGTGTAGCCTCCATGGGTATCAATCCAGGCGCTGGCTCTGCTATTCATTCAATCCTAAAGATGGCGGATACTGTCCTGAGATACGGTATGCTACGATTGCTCGACTTTTGCACGTAGTTCTCTCAGAATTCTTTGTTGACAAGCAGTACGAGTCACTTGTCGTCCCATCATGTCCCACACGTCCAGAGATAGAGTGCCAGGGAAGTTGCTGCAACTCTTGGAGAGGACGCTGAGTTTCTTAGGCAGTGTATGTGCGAGCTTTGTCCTGTTGGAAGAACAGATCATCTTCCTGTTTCAAAACCAGCACAAGAACTGGTCTCTAACAGCATTCTGCAGGGACCGAGTGCTGGTTAACGTCCTCTCCAGAAGCACTAAAGGTGAACGTCAGTTGTAGCCTTTTGCACCCCAGTGTGTCAATGAATGAATGCTCTCTGCGAGACAGCACTCACCAGGCCTACGTCGTACGCGCCAACCACTATCACTGGCGTGGAGGCAGACTGTGCCTTCATCGCTGGAGACCACGGCGCTCCATTCAATCTTCCAAGTAATCCTCTCACGGTACCAGTCGAGCTGAGCACGTCGATGCAGTGGCGTGAGTGGAAGACAGGCTAGAGGTGTGAGTGCCATTAGTCATACTGCTACTAACCGGTTCTCTGGACTCAGCCCTTTTATCTTTGCTGTGATAGCTGTACGACCTGCCACTAGTGGTCTTACAAAACGACGACCCTGGCAGGCGTCCGTGCTGCGTGGACATCAAGAACCTCATCTACAGGTGCGAGCGTGTTGACTTGACCATTGACACCAACTTCGTTACACAACTGACGCAGCATGTCCAACTTACGTGGCAGTTCTCCGTAAAAACCAGCCCGTCTCTCGGAAGGCCACAATTTCACTCCTTTGCAATTCTCCCATTTGGCTGTAGGAAGCACGAGCGCAAATCCATGGAATTGTTGCCTGCTTGCTTAATAAGTGTGCACCCTACTGAGCCTTCTGGCTGTGAACATTCCCTATTCAAGGTAGACACAGGAGGTGCTCTGATAGCTATGCCACTAAGCTCTCTGTTGGCGGCTGACGTTGAAACCATTATTAACCATCCATCAGCTTGCATATTCCACCATCGGATTGAAATCGATGTCGTCTTTTAATGTGTACTAATCGTTTCTTTCCCGGCAGGCTGTATAAATTTCTGACTGTGACTCACCCGTGGCGTAAGGGTAGCGCCTTTAGCTACTAATTTAAACGCCCGCGCCACTGATTAAATTTTGAACAAAAATCGCCAGAAATGGCGGCCAAAACTTCCAGCATAAGAAATCAAACTAGTCCTGTCTATTAACTCGTCAAAGAGGCCGGAGTGGCGGACAGATTTTCATGGTAATCTCTTGCCCGTGGGATGCGAATCTACCTTAAAAAGATCAACGGCATGATAATGCGGAAAGCAATGGAAACCACTGCATTAAAGACACGTAATATTTGTGTACAGGTTATGTGGCCTATAACTGGAAAAGTGTCATGATGATATGTCCATTGGCAAAAGATTCTGGATTAGTCCCACATTTGGATCCCTGGGAGGGAACTGCCAAAGGGGAGGTAACCATGTGCATAAGATGCAATAAACAACGACAGGATGACGTTCTACAAGTCGGATCATGGAATGTGAGAAGTTTGAACATAGTAGGAAAGCTAGAAAATCTGAAAAGGGAAATGCATAGGTTTAATCTAGACGTTGTAAGGATTAATGAAGTGAAGTAGAAAGAAGATAAGGATTTCTAGTCAGACGAATAGAGGGTAATATCAACAGCAGTAGGAAAAGGCGTAACGGTATTAAGTTTCGTTATGAATAGGAAATTAGAGCAGAACTATGAACATTTTAGAGATATGCTTTTCCCATCAGATTCGACAACAAACCAACGCCGATAGCGATACTTCAGGTATACATGCCAACGTCGCAAGCAGCAGATGAAGCGATAGAGAAAAGAGGTGCGGATATTGCACACCTAATTCAGTTTGTAAAGGAGATGAAAACGTAATAGATTCAAATCAGATGGCTCTAAGCACTATGGGACTTATAATCTAAGGTCATCAGTCTCCTAGACTTAGAACTACTTAAACCTAGCCAACCTAAGGACATCATACACATCCATGCCCGAGGCAGGATTCGAACCTGCGACCATAGTAGCAGCGTGGTTCCGGATTGAAGCGCCTAGATCCGCTTGGCCACAGCGGCCAGCAAAACGTAATAGACATGGGGGATTGCAACGCGGTTGTAAGCGAAGGAACAGAAGAAAGGGTTATGTGAGAACATGAGCTTGGTAATAGGAATGAGATATGAGAAAGAATAATTGAGCTCTGCAATAAATTTCAAATTAGTAACAGGGAATATTCCATTCATGATTCACAAGAGGAGGAGGTATACTTGAAAAAGTCATGCAGATACAGGAAAGTTCCAACTGGATTCCATTATCGTAAGACAGAGATACTGAAATCAGGTACCAGATTGTAAGGCGTACTCGGGGGCAGGCAGAGGCTCAAATCACACATTATTAATTATGAAGAATAGACTGTACATTAAGAAAATGATCGAAAAGAATCAGACCAGAAGAAAGTGGGATACTGGAGTACTGAGGAATGCCGTGAGGCATTTGATGTTCGCCGAGGATGTGGACAGATCAATAGTTGATCGATGAAAGGAGGAGGTACAAAAATGATCAAGGAAAGATAGGAATGCAGCGATATAAATCGCTGAGGAATTAAATAAATTGGAATTGTATAGAAGTAAAGACGAAATGGATGCAGAAAAAATGTGGAGAAGTCGGAAAAGTAATGATCACCGGAAGAACTCACTCAATATGTAGAAAAGTCAAAACAACCGTCAGTGAAATGGAAAGCAATACCGACAACATTAAGAGTGCAATGGGAATTCCACTTCTGGATGCGAGACAGAGAAAGAGGGAGGGAGAGTAGATAGGTGGAAAGAGTATGCTGAAGTCCTCTGTGAGATGGAGGACTTGTCTGCTGACTTGACAGAAGTATAAGTTGAAGTCAATAAGGAAGATACAGAGATTCCAGTACTAGGGTCTGTTTGCAATAGAGTTCAGGAAGACTTGAGATCAAATAAGGCACAAGGGATAGGTAAATTCCATCGGGATTTCTAAATTCTTTGGGAAAGAGGCAACCAAAAGTATATTGAATATGGTGTGTAGAATCTATGAAATCGGCGATCTACCATCGCATTTCCAGAACAATATCATCTACACAGTTCAGCCATAGAATTCCGCAGGCAGATGTTTGGGAAAACTTATCGAACTATCAGCTTAACAGTTCACGAAACCAAGCTGGTGACAAGAATATATTCAGAAGACTGGAAAAGAAAACGGAGTATCAGTTTGCTGACGATGCGTTTGGCATTAGGGGAGATAAAGACACTAGACAGGCAGTTCTCACTTTGCGCTTGATAATGAAACAAGGCTTAAGAATATTAGGACACGCTCGTAGGATACGCCAACAGTTCGACACCGTAAAATGGCACAAGGTTTTCGAAATTCTTAGAACAATAGGACTACGCTATAGGGAACGACGAGAAATTTACAATATGTACAAGAACCAAGAGGGAACAATAATACTGGCAGACCAAAACAGAAGTGCTCGGATTGAAAACGGTGTAAAACAGGGATGCGTCTTTCGCCCCTGCTGTTCAATTTATATATTGAAGACGCAATGACAGATATAGAAGATAGGTTCAAGAATGGGATTAAAATTCAAGGTGGAATGACATTAGTGATAAGGTTCGTTGAAGACATTGCTATCCTCAGTGACTGTGAAAAAGAAATACAGGATATGTTGGGCGTAATGAACAGCCTAATGAGTACAGAATATGAGTTGAGGATAAACCTGTCAAAAAACAAATGTAACGAGATGTAGCAGAAATGCGAATCGGGAGAAATTCAACATCAAAACTTGGGATCACGAAGTAGACGAAGTTAAGGAATTCCGCTACCTTGAAAGCCGGACATAAAATCCAGATAAGCACAGGCAAAGCGGACGTTCCTGGGCAAGAGGAGTCTACTGGTATCAAACACAGACTTAATTTGAGGAAGAAATTTCTGTGAATGTATGCACAGGAAGCTAATAGAGCTATGTGAAACTGTCAGAAAAGTCCTTTGTTGGGACGTAGTTCAACTCTATCGTCACACTGCCTTGAATGTCCTCTATGTCTCAAAGCGTTGATCCGTCATGTGAATTTTGGCACTTTGTCGTCTAAGTGTTACGTTCATACGTCCTTCTGGAATCAACGTGTGCGCGAACGAACTTTACACACACTTATCTCATTCTTCCAAACATTTTGGATAATGTCCAGAACATTTGATTTAGAGATGTCGCTCCATTGCAGTTTGTGACACAATGTCACTGACACACTACGGCCGCATGACCAACTTATCGCAGACACATCATCTGTTTACAGTCGTTATTTCATGCTGCCGTCGTAGCTAATCCTCTGACGTCGAGTTCACACCAGGAATAAAATCACTCTAATAATTATTCGAAGGGGCTGTGTATTTTGGATCACTTGCTAACCACCATGTTTCTGCGGATCATATACAGGTGATAAAATTTTGATAAGGAGCCAATGACCGCAAATGCAGCGCTTGGAACTAAAATAAGTTTTAATATCGGTTCACTTTCAAAGCTTCCGCTTCACGGTACGTTCACAGACTGAGAACCCTACGACGAGCACTCGAAACATTTTTCGTGCCATGGACAATTGCAGAGCACACAGATCACAGCTCACAGACTTCGCTGCTTGTGGAACGCGAAACGGGAGCTTTGAAAGAGAACCGATTTTCAGACTTATTTTACATCCAAACGGAAATTTTTCGGCCATGGCTTCCTCATCAAAACTATACCTAATAAGCCCTCTATAAAAACCCCCATAAACATGCGATAGGAATCGTGAAACTCCCTGTGTAGAGTGATTTGTTGCCACTACTAGTTTGATTGCTTAAACGACAGATGACCTGTGGTTCAACATACAAGATATTACACTACTGGCCATTAAAATTGCTACACCAAGAAGAAATGCAGATGACAAACGGGTATTCATTGGACAAATATATTAAACTAGAACTGACATGTGATTACATTTTCACACAATTTGGGTGCATAGATCCTGAGAAACCAATACCCAGAACAACCACCTCTGGCCGTAATAACGGCCTTGATACGCCTGGGCATTGTGTCAAACAGAGCTTGGATGACGTGTACAGGTTCAGCTGCCCATGGAGCTTCAACACGATACCACAGTTCATCAAGAGTAGTGACTGGCGTATTGTGACGAGTCAGTTGCTCGGCCACGATTGACCAGACGTTTTCAATTGGTGAGAGATCTGGAGAATGTGCTGGCCAGGGCAGCAGTCGAACAGTTTCTGTATCCAGAAAGTCTTCACAGCACCTGCAACATGAGGTCGTACATTATCCTGCTGAAATGTAGGGCTTCACAGGGATCGAATGAAGGGTAGAGCCACGGTCGTAACACATCTGAAATGTAGCGTCCACTGTTCAAAGTGCCGTCAATGCGAACAAGAGGTGACCGAGCCGGGTAACCAATGGCACCTCATACCATCACGCCGGGTGACACAACCAGTATGGCGATGACGAATGCACACTTCCAATGTGCGTTTACCGCGACCATCATTATGCTGTAAACAGAGCCTGGACTCATCCGAAATAATGACGTTTTGCCATTCGTGCACCCAGGTTCGTCGTTGAGTACACCATCACATGCGCTCCTGTCTGTGATGCAGCGTCATGGGTACTCGCAGCCGTCTTCTCTGAGCTGATAGTTCATGCTGCTGCAAACGTCGTCGAACTGTTCGTGCAGACGGTTGTCTTTCAAATGTCCCCATCTGTTGATTAAGGGATCGAGAAGTGGCTGCACGATCCGTTACAGCCAGGCGGATAAGATGCTTGTCATCTCGAGTGCTAGTGATACGAGGCCGTTGGGATCCAGCACGGCGTTCCGTGTTACCCTCCTGAACCCACCGATTGCATATTCTGCTAACAGTCACGGGATCTCGACCAACGCGAGCAGCAATGTTGCGATACGATAAACCGCAATCGCAATCAGCAACAATCCGACCTTTCTCAAAGTTGGGAACGTGATGGTACGCATTTCTCCTCCTTACATGAGGCATCACAACAACGATTCACCAGGCAACGCCGGTCAACTTCTGTATGTGTATGAGAAATTGGTTGGAAACTTTCCTCATGTCAGCACGTTGTAGGTGCCGGCACCGGCGCCAACCTTGTGTGAATGCTCTGAAAAGCTAATCATTTGCATATTACAGCATCTTCTTCCTGTCGGTTAAATTTCGCGTCTGTAGCAGATCTTCGTGGCGTAGCAATTTTAATGGCCAGTAGTGTACATACAGTGGTGCTGAAGCTGGAGTCAATCTTAGCCGACAAATAACAGGTTTTGTTACAGAGTATCTTTAACAACTTACTGCTGTTTTGATGAATAATGGGTAGATGGTGTAGATGTTATTGTAAAAGTAAGATGATTGGTAAATCCTAGTATTTACCGGTAAAACATAAGGTTTCAAATCGCAGTGTGTTAACAGTCCTAAATTTCTTGTTTTGTGCATTGATTTCGAACATTTACCAAGAGAATTGGTAAAATCTGTATCGGAGACTCCCACCTCCGCAGTGCAGTTTCGGACATGTTTTTCTGTTGCCAGTTACTTTGCTCTCAGTCCGCTCACCACTGCGTAGCTTCGAGTATCGTGCGTTCATGTACGGTTGTCCTTCTGATTCATTTTAGTGGTGTCGTGTCTTGTGTAGCTCTGCATCAGAATGAGTGATGTCTTGCTTAACAGTTTATGTCAACTCTTAAGTGAATCAGTAAATAAGGACAACAATCTCTATGTAACTACTGACCAAGATAAAATTCTACTAAGCAAAGTCAAATATGAAAAACTTCTGTCTCTCCGTCCGAACAGGCCTCGGAACGCCCAATGGCACCGTCCGACCGCCGTGTCATGCGACAGGCTATACTGGATGCGGATATGGAGGGGACACGTGGTCAGTACACCGCCCTCCGGGCCGTTGTCAGTTTTCGTGACTGGAACCGCTAATTCTCCGTCAAGTAGTTCCTCAATTGGTGTCACAAGGGCTACTTGGCAACAGCTTTCGAGAGACCCGAACGGTCACCTATGTAGATGCTATCCAAGCCCGACAGCGCTTAACTTCGGTGATCTGAAACGGTGTTAACTTTGCGGCAAGGACACTGGCCAAATTCAGAAATCATTGACAATAAGAATCTGTTCACTATAGACGTTTGAAGCGACGTATTGTCATCGACACCAGAGGTGAAGAGAAACTCATAACATCAGTGTCTGTTCGAAAAGAGTAAATTCGTTATTACGTCTGTTTCGATAAACTCTTTAACGTAACACAGGAGACGCACCTTGCGTCCATGGCGGACGAACTTTGTGTGAGTTGTGGAATGACGTAAAGATAGTCCATGGAAGCCGAGGGACAGTTAGTCTCAGAGATTAGTCGAAAGAGCAAATCAAGACACTGAAAGTACAGGGTGTCCACAATGAGACTCCAACATTTGAACTCATAAAATCTGAGAGGAAACACAATTTATTGACGAACAAATACACGGAAATCATACAGCAGCTCATCAAGTTTTCGCACACAGGTGGACGGTTCAGAACACTTGAACATGGGCGCCTCGGGTAGCGCGAAGAATATCAAGTCTATAATCGATTTCGTGCCATCTGTTGAGGAGCATCTGTTGTGTGACAGAGTTGATGACAATTCTTATGCGTTGTTTCAAGTCTTGCAGGTCCTTTACTGGTGTAGCGTGTACCCGGTCTTTCACATAACCCCACAAGAAAAAATCGAGGAGGGTTATGTCGGGCGAACGTGGCGGCCAAGGAATTGGACCTACACGGCCAATCCATCCTTGTGGGAGTATGTCATTTATAAATTTTCGGACATCAAGGCTCCTATGGGGTGGTGCACCGTCCTGTTGAAACATCACATTTGGCTGCAAGTCTGTTATCTGTCTGTTATCTGTGGCACGGCAAATTGTTCCAACATGTCCAGGTAGATGGCTCCATCCTCAGTCGGATCCTGAGAGAAAAACGGCCCAACAATGCGGTTTATCATCAAACCACAACACACATCAACTTTCGGACTGTCGCGCATGTGTTCCCTAGGGGCATGTGGATTTTTGGACCCCCAGATGGGCACATTGCGACGATTGACAGCCCCCGAAACGTGAAAGGTTGCCTCGTCAGTAAATATCACGCGTGATAAAAATGTCTCGTCCGTGGCAATGCGATCTAACATGACACATGCAAATTCTTCTCTCTTTGGTCGATCATCAGGCTTTATTTCTTGCACAACCTGCACTTTATATGCGTACAAACGTAATCGCTGATGAAGCACTTCGTGCACTGTTGAACGTTTCATACGAAGTTCTCGTGCTGCCTGTCTCACCGACTTGTGTGGACTTTGTTCGAATGACCGCCACACTTGTTCCACATGATGTTCGCTGATCCCAGGCTTACCACCACCATGCCCTTTCACAACACTCCCAGTAGCCAAAAACTGATCACACCATTCTTTATAGTGTTGAACGACGGGGGCGCTTTGTTGTAAACTCGACGAAAGTTTCTTTGCACTTGGGACGCCGATTTTGTCTCTGCATACCACCAGACCACTTGTGCACGCTCCTTAATATCCTCCATTTTGCTAAAACAGCTCCACTACGGCCACTTGGCGTATAAAATTTGCACACCACAAACTTGTCGAGTTGTTCTGTCTGCCCCTTCAGGATTCACAGGTCCGCCATCTGAAATGAGAAAGATATAGTATATAAAAATGATGGAGTCTCATTGTCTACACCCTGTATATCACCAATATGGATGGAAACAAATAAAACTTCAAAATAATCTGAAGAGTCAACGTTTGTGCAAGAAATGAAAAATACGGCTATTCATGAAGGGATCAGATGTTCACCGTATGAAGACAAGTTTGGTGTCCCAATGAAAATGGGCGTTGCCAGCTCAGTTATTCCGCGTAATTTAATAATAATTTTAGACACTGAAGAAGATTTGAAAACAGTCAAAGACTATAATGACTGACTCACAAGAAAGGGAAAATGAGGGCCAAGGAACTGATTCCAGTGAATCAAATACTGGAACAGAAAGAACGCAGGTAGAAAGTGCGGTTGCAGCACGTGAAGGAGCACCGGAGACACTGGATTTGACGACAGTTAACACCGATACACCGACACGAACATATGGTTGTGATGATACGCTGAAAGCTTCCAAGAATGTAAATAAAGTGAGGCTGCCAATAAAAAGTCCTTAATTGCAAGCAAAAAAACGAAAGCAGCTTCAAAATTCCAAACCCTTCAGTTGGGCAGAGTATGACAATTTAAGTACCAGGTTTAGTCTGGCCAGAATTTTATGCATCATAAATAATGGTAGTGGTCACAAATGTTCAGGATGACGAATTTTATTAATTGAAGTCATTGTACAGTAGGGACCAATTTACGATGTCCTAAGAAAATTTTATTAGCGTCGAAGAACTAGGAAGAGAAGAAATTAGTTTAAGGAAAGTGGTTGCCAAACTCTCTTTCTTTGGAGGAAAAGGATTCAGAAAGTGCAATTGTTTAAGAAAGTATTGGACTAAAAATGCTTGCGCAAATTGTCTTCCAAGTTATGTAATTTTAAATTCCACAGCAGTCAAACTTGTTGTAACAAAGGGTAAAGTCTTTTATAAAATTTTTGTATAACAATAACATTTTTCACTAATATTAATATGCAATATTAATCTTTATAATCACTCTGGAAAGCAAGAATATTTAAATAACGTAATTTCACGATCAGTAGAAACTATTTCAATTACTACTAAGGTGATTTTTTTTAAATGAATACGGTTTTACCAGTTCACATGGGCAAATCCTAAGATTTATCAGTGTCTCTCGTTAAAAGTTAGGAATCTATGCATCTAATTAGGAATTTCGAACTGTTATCACACCATGATGGCAAATATAAGGTTTCACCGCTAAATTCTAGGATTCACCAACCATCTTAGTTTTACAGTAACGTAGAACAGAACTGTGTGGAGACCATAATGTATTTACAAAGCCAAAATTCAAGACCAGCTAACTTAACCGAAGTATGAAATCAAATGTAGTGAGAGATTATTAATTAATAAGTAATGTAAACTGAATAACGATTTGCTCTGTGTTCCCGAAAGGAAACAAAATTTACATATGAAACTTCCTGGCAGATTAAAACTGTGTGCCCGACCGAGACTCGAACTCGGGAGCACTTGCCCGCGAAAGGCATAGGTCCCGAGTTCGAGTCTCGGTCGGGCACACAGTTTTAATCTGCCAGGAACTTCCATATCAGCGCACACTTCGCTGCAGAGTGAAAATCTCATTCTGGAAAATTTACATAGTGTATTCTTTAGTCCCAGAAGTATTTTAGGATGATTTTAACTTCGTTGTTACTCCTTTTAATCTGTAATTATTAATGTAGGTTCAGATGGTTATGGTCGTTGCCTAGTTTATTTTGTACGATCTGTACGAGAGTTACATAGGTTGGGAGCGGAGAACAGAGATAAATATTATAATACGCCATTTCTTATCTGGGATCCAGTCTCTAAATGGGATACGACAAATAACATAGCATCACTCTCAACAACTTCTTGGAGTACGCAACTCGAAACGTCCGCGTCTAGTATTTAGTATCTCACAAAACAGATATCGTGCCCAGCGTCATGGCGAGATCCTTATTCTGACAGATCACGCAGTGAGAGGCGTAATAATAGCCTCTTAACATACATCGTGCAGTTTACAGTTCGTGAGGCGTGAATTACATTTGTAATTTACGCGATCGGAAGGTGAACCGCCGGGAAAGAGTCTGCAGTTGCGGCTCTAGATGCTGCCACTCGCAGACTACGCAATATGCCGTCAGGTTCCAGTGTTGCTCCTCACTGCCTACAGTTCTCACTCGCTCTCGCCTTAACTCCATGACTTTTTTTAAAATATTAGTGCACAATGATTTCCTAACTATTTTCTTTTAAATTTGTGGTTTTGCAAATTAATGAAACCTGCCTGGTGACCAATACTAGACCACGATCTTCATCCGATTACATTGCAAAATACTTCTTTATTCTTAAATACATGTTAATCTTTGATGCGTAACACACGTTAAATATCACAAACTTTGATTTTTTTCAATGGTAGAAACATTATTAATGGCAGTTATTCACTGCAATAATTTTCTACTACATTAACGTCGACAAGTAGGATCGAATAGGACGCTTTGGAGCTTACACGAAAGAAAACCTAGTACTCTAGCTTCTGTTTGGTAGACGAACTGATGAAGCAAAGAGGATATAAGAACCTGACTAGCACCGGCGAAGAACGTATCCCTTGCTAAAAAATGTTTACTGGAATCAAACACAGTTCTCAATACGACAAAGAAATTTTCGCGAATATACGTATGGGCATATTATTGTATGGAAATGAGGCACAATCTTTGGAAGGAGGAAAAAAATGAGAATTCTGGGATGTGTTACAGGAATGTTTTGAAAATTATTTGGACTGACAAGATAAATAAAGTTTTGCTTCGCAGATTCATTGAGGAGAACGCTGACATCAGAAAACAACTTCCACGGTGTTACAATGAGCTGGAAAGAGTGACCCAGAGGTGAAAGATTGAGACTGGATTATGTCCAAGAAATAATTGCGGAGAATCGGTGTAGGGGCTACTCTCTGGTGAAGAAGTCTGTAGGGGAGAGAGAGTCACGTTGCTCCGTTCCAAACTATTCAGAGCACTGAGAGTAACTGGCTGGATGTAGCGTCGTATTATCACTGCTACCGACTCGAACCACGATGTTCAGGAGACTACACCCAGTGCTCTACACCGCACCTCAGATCGCTTCCCCTTTCAGGAAGCCAATTCACAAAATTATAATTGTTGAAGGCCTGCCTCCATAGCCTGGTGGTCAACGCGGTAAACTCTCATATGGGGGCCCGGGTTCGATTCCCGATACTGCCAGGGATTTTTGCCTTGGTGGGATGAATTGACGAGGGTGCACTAAGCCTCGTGTTACCAAAGGAGGAGCTATGTTACTGAGAGATAGCAGCTCAAAAGTTGGAAAGTCGACAACGACCGGAAGTGCCGTGTGTTAACCCAATGTCCACCGCCCCCATACGGAATCTGATGATGAATGATGATCACACGGCAGTCGATCGACAGTCGCGTGGTATTCAGGGCCTGATCGCAGGGTTTGCTCTTCTTATAAATCCAAAAAACGCTTTTTTTATAAATCCAAAAGACCCAATTTGGATCACTCGCCATTCACTGACCACAATTTTCTAATAGGGGCCTACACTCGGCTGCAGCGGTAGTCCTGTCTTCCCAATTTTGGTTGCCCGGACCTCGAAGAAGGAGAAGTTAGCGCTTGAGATGGAGTTAGGCAGGAGGAGGGGTGGCGACAGAGAGGGCATAGGACCACCCTCTTCCTCAAGCATTGCAATATTAACCTGCCGATCCTGTGAAGATGCGATACGGAGGCCACGAAACAGAAGATGAGCTTTTGTCAATACTTTCCATGTCACAGATCCTTTTTTAAATATCAGTCGGAATATTAACGCCATTGACTTTAAAGTGCATAACAATTTGTGCCTTAAAATTGTGAGTGGTTGAAACTCCACTGCACCTTTCAAATCTAACACGGTCATGACGTCACACTCATCACGGATAGTGTCAGAATGTACAAAAGATTACATGAGAAACTGTAAATAAACTGAATACGAAATAAATAACAACGGACCAAGAAATAAGTCTAGTGAATAAGCTTTTAAGAAAAAGGACGTCCAGAAAATGTTTGATTGGCACTGAAAAGAGCGGTAAATGGGAAATCGTACCATTATGCAAAAACAGTAAATGTTAAACAGGTTATTAAGTACGTTGAGTGCATTAAAAGGCAGAAAAGAAGAAATTTGCGTAACATGAGAAGAAACGGCGATAGCATCAAACCAGAATAAAGACTTGACAGAAAATTTAGAAGGAAACCGTTCTGAATCTGCGCTATCACTGCGATTATTGCTTAAAGCTTTCGGTTTGTTTCTATTCTTCCACTATTGTTGTTTCGGCAGAATACACACCTACAAAATTTGATCAGAATACAGAAAATAGTTGGCCCTTTTGGAATATCTCCCTATCCTGGCACGGAGAATACCACCTTTCTCCTGGTGATTTAGTTGGGCAGTATGCCATGTGACACGTCGACAATATTACCATTTCTGTCTTCGGATATGCCGGACAACCTGCATTAAACAAATGTATTTTTCTTCTGGTATCATGATCGAGTACAGGACAGAACTCTAAGTGAAAATCTTCAGAAGAGATATCCAGTATTCGACGGAAAGTCGTAACTGGTATGTATGGAGCTGTATAGAGCCGAGGTCTGGACAGTCAAGGACTCGCCGGCAAACACTCTAAAGTCGTCTGAAATTTCAATAAATCGCCCTTTCGTAATATTCCCAAGACGGTCATAATGAACTGCTTCACCAGGGTAGCACGAAACTTCACTATCAAAGGCAAGGAACCAACACATTATGCCCACATATTTTGTAAAGAGAACACATCAGACTGAAGATAGAAGGGAGCCCCGTATATGGGCAAACAAGAGATTCGTTTCATGGGATCGTCGACGATGACTCAAATCCGAAGACATTATCACCTCGATTAGAACAGCAAAATACTAAGACGAATGTTTATGAATGTTTACAAAGTTTCTGTCATGAGATGGAACACAAACAGAAGCCGTCGGTAACGATCGTCATTGTATTATCACGTCTTTATGATACCCCAACCTACCTTCTTTCCAGGCCAAATTTGGATAATCACACCAATAATAATTTCTGTTTCACTTTTCAAATGCAGTATCGAAGAAAATGCACTACAACAGGCAGAAGAATACCCAATCTACCCCTACACCAAGTTTACTAAGTAAGAAATAAATGGATTATATTCATTTTCTACGATCTCAATTCAGTTCTTCTTATATTTGCAGTATCTTCAAGACGAAGTGCTTCGTAATTTCTATCGGTGCCAAAGAATTTGGACTCGGGTCCTCAGCGAACTCCCAAAATACTTCCTGCCTGACGTCCACAGCGTTCCGTTTACTGGAGCTGTTTCATCATGTTAACGGAACACTGAGGAACAGTTCCACTCACCGCAGCGAAATGAGCCATCAAGAGACCACACTGACACACAAGCATGAATTAGTGGTCCCAGTGATGAAAAACGAAATTCAGTGAGCGTTAACCGCATAAAGCGTTGACCTCGTGGCAAGTGGCATTTCAGCCTCGACCTTAATTTTGTGGTTTCCCACTGTGGACCACTGTTGAGATCGAGAGTAGGTTAGCCACCAAAATTGTAGTTTATACGCACTGCGGGACGCCCAACGGGAAAGAAGGATCACCTGAGTGGAGGGAATGAAAATGTGAAGCTTGCAGTCGGGTGTTTAAATGTATTGTATTCGTTCTGTATCGTAAGTCTCACACAATGGGTCCATAACCACTAGTACCTCATGCAGCAGAAGAGAAAATGGAAAATGCTCGTAATCAGTTTTTGCTTCATAATATGGCATATCGTTTGTCCACTGAAACCCAAGACTGCCGTCTGCATAGCAGCTTCGTATTGTCATATTGTTACAACGGGGAATTAATATTCCTTCAAATTATCAGTTTAAAAATACTTCTTTATTACGCACTGTGTTACAATATTCACTTCGTTTCTACTCTAATCACACACACACACACACACACACACACACACACACGCGCGCGCGCGCTCGCGCAAGCACGCACAGTATATTTAATACTAGCCGAAAAATAAAGATAAACGTTTCACCCGTGAATACCAACCCACGCAGTCTGCCGCTATTACACTTGCACATATCCACAGTCTGACAACAACACAGTCTGCAAAGCTTACGCGATCTAAATTTTAAGCACCTCCCCGTACGTCACTACCAAATCCACGCACAGATCCACCAATGCTTCCAGATTTAGAGGTATACTCTTTTTACTCTCTATAACTGACTTCTTTGTTCCCTGCTTCTTTTTCTTCCAATTCCAACAATTCTTTTCCTGGCCGCTCGTCATCAGGATTTCCTCCGAAAGTTAGCATCGCCTTTATTTTTCAATTATTGCCTAAAATTATTCTTATACCGTACCTATTCTCTGACAAACCCCATCATACTAACCCATATCACTAGTTGCACCGAAATAAATACGTATGACGCAAATGAATGGCAGGAGGCAGAGGAAGGAGCAGGTTGCAGCTACAGGAAACGCGATAGGCGTAGATAACATAAATCATACTCTCCTTATTACCCTAATAAGACTAATCTTCTGCATCAAGCTTGAGAACATCTACAGTTCCCTTGATATAAATTAAATACTTATTTCATTCTAAAGTACTGTTCGCGATTACAGAACGAAGTTGTTAAATTATTGATTCATTATGTAAATATTAGTTGATGCCCATTACATGTTCTCATAATGAGCAAAAACTATTAATGCGTGATTATCACAGTGCTACACTGAGTTACATTTGCAAATAATAATAATGTTGTAGATGATTTTGCTGCGCTATCCACAATCAGTGATATGGGGCAGATGGACTGTACAGCAGGTTAAATAATCTTTCCAGAGTAAACCAAACTTATTCCCAATAGGAAAAAAGTTGCGAAAGTTTTTACAGAAATACATTGGTCAGAAGGAAAAGCTAAAATAGTTCAGGGATCTTGGAGAGATAATTCAAGAAACTGGATCTGAAAGAATACACAAAACAGAAAGGGTATACTGAATAACCAAAATATTTACAGTAACACATTAATGAAACCAGAATGCCTGTAAGCAAGAGAACGTCCAACACTAAATTATGAATTAGAATAACTAGAAATATTTGGCAGAAGGTTCGCGAGGAAAGTTTTAAGCCCAATAAAAAACAAAAAGCCTTAAAATTGTGAAGCAATGGAAAAAAGTATCAACATGCAGGAATAATAAATGAATACAGACTGACAGTTTTAGAATATTTACACAGGATGAATGCGAACAGGCTGAGCAACCACGTCTTCTCAAGGAAAGACATTAATGAGAAGCTGCATCCAAAAACTTAAAAAACGTTTAGACATACGCAACATAAAAACGGAAAACAGATACTTCAGTTTATAAGGACTCTACGGCAGAAGACGCTGGAGAATAGGTGCGAGGTAGTCTGAGGTAATTACAAAGAGTCATGCTGAAACGATTAAGGAATATTTCAGGGAAAAAATGAAATGGAATTCGCTACAGCTGACATATTTGTTGCGAGAGAACAGCAAGTCTATTGATATCTAAAATAAATCTCATATATCGTTTATTTCTCAGTCTCTTATGCACCCAAAAATGTGCAACTGGGGCTGAAAAATAAGCTATGTATTAGAATTGTCTGAAAAGTACCTGAAGTTGTCACGTGATCAGTAAATTGAAAAACGAAAGGGACAGTAACAATGAGATTAATATTTCCTCCATCACAGAGTATGCCATATTAACTAGTAATTTCGTTTTGTCCCAACATTCTTAATAGCATATTTATTTAGTAACTAGCTTATGTAGATATTTAATTAAATATAAAACAAAATATGTATTAAGACAGAGGTATAAAGCACCGCGGTGGGGTGTGCAGACACTGTGAAACGTAACACTAAGAGTCTGATGTAAAGAGATTTGTGGGCATTGTTTTCTCACTTTCCACTCTAACGTACCTTACCTTTCCTCTTAGAATACCATCACCGAAAGGGTTCCTAACCGCCTTTGGGTCTGTGGCCGTTATATTGTCTTCAGGTACCATGATGTCGCACCATAAGCACTTCGAGCGCCGACAGTTTGTTGGTGTCCGCATAATATGTTCGCACGACTCTCCTGTGTGAACGATTTTTTGAAGGTGAAATTTAAAACTTCGGCTTTTGTTTCGCTATCCACAACTGCCACACCAGACTGGTCAACAAGGGACTGAATGGAAGCCTTAGTGCCTATGATTAGGTATGAGGGTAACAAATTAAATCACAGATACAATCTCACTGGGACTGAAAACGGCACATCACATAATAAGAATAAGATGAGAACTCAGCAGTCGTAGCTTAGTCGTTAGGTAGCGTAACTTTACTTTCGTTAAATTGATCCTATTACACAACACTGTGTCTTCATAGACGACTTACTGCGGCAGCAAAAGTTAATAAGCCACAACAACATCCGTCACAAAACACTGATTGATCATTACTTTAGAAAAAAATATGAGACAAGAGTATTATTCTAACAAAGGTAAATAAATTGGAAAAGTCCATCAACCATCTAGTTTATTAGAATAATCAGAGCAACAAACCCTCGCATCAATTACTACAACACGTAGCATCTTTCACTCTTATGACAGTGACATTTGGCTCGATTCCTAAATCGGCAATATTAAGAAAATGAAGATATATTGTCCATAATGAAAGCAATGACTTACTAGCTCCCTATCGCGGGCTAAATATTGGACACAAAAGTAAAAATGCTGTGTACTGAGCTTAGCCTAATCGTCATTCTGCTGCGAGAATCGTCAGAAAATCTAATCAGTCACAACGCCACTAGAGACACGGCATGCTTTGCGTAAAGGAAAGCAGTAACACCTTACATCGGATCGCTGAGCAGAATGCATAGAGAGGAACGGCATGTGTGTGTCAATATCAATTCAAAACTACTATTGCAGCCACTCTCAATATCAACATCAATATTAGGCAGTTCGTCTCTACAACCAAGTGGCAACAGAATTATCGGATAACAGCTCGTCTGATACGGACAACTTCCATCCTGCTTCTTGCAGCTCAGCACTGCTTGTTCCCTCCAATTCACATGAACCAGCAGTTCACGCATGAAACTGCTCGGGAGAAACTAACGCACAACAACAAATTCAGTATTTTAGCAAAATTTCGTTCCCAGCGACATATGATGTAATATGCACCAAACGCAAAATCATAGCGACCCATATTTTTCATTGCAAACTTTTACGAAATTCTTGCAGTGTTTTACTTCATCGCGAATATCACAAATATGACAGCGAGGTGATGGTCGTTTCATCATGAAGCATACATATAGTGCTATACGTAACGTAAGAACCGAAGTTTATTGATGAATACTTCGTGTAAAATCGTGTGAGAAAGAGTACATACATAAAGAAGCTCACATGACGCTCTACCCATAGCAGAAATGCTGCACCTTGAGTAGCAGGCTTATCAGCATTCCCTGTGTGCACCCGTAGGCGCATATAGCTGCGCTGGAGACAGCGCACCGGGTCAGCATGCAGACTGCCGGCTTTCTTTCTTTTCCTGCACAAACACCTCTAACAACGCATATCCTGCGGCGTAAAGTCTCAGCATCATTCCTATAAAGTTTGGTACGCATACAGTAAATACGTAATAGTCATGGGTGACTGGAATTCAAGAGTAGGAAAAGGGAGACAAGGAAACATAGTAGGTGAACATGGACTGGGGCTAAGAAATGAAAGAGGAAGCCGCCTGGTAGAATTTTGCGCAGAGCATAACTTAATCATAGCTAACACTTGGTTTAAGAATCATGAAAGTAAGTTGTATACATGGAAGAACCCTGGAGATACTAAAAGGTATCAGATAGATAATGGTAAGACAGAGATTTAGGAACCAGATTTTAAATTGTAAGACATTTCCAGGGGCAGATGTGGACTCTGACCACAATCTATTGGTTATGAACTGTAGATTAAAACTGCAGAAACTGCAAAAGGTGGGAATTTAAGGAGATGGGACCTGGATAAACTGAAAGAACCAGAAATTGTACAGAGTTTCAGGGAGAGCATAAGGGAACAATTGACAGGAATGGGGAAAAGAAATACAGTACAAGAAGAATGGGTAGCTATGAGGGATGAAATAGTGAGGGCAGCAGAGGATCAAATAGGTAACAAGACGAGGGCTAGTAGAAACCCTTGGGTAACAGAAGAAATATTTAATTTAATTGATGAAAGGAGAAAATATAATAATGCAGTAAATGAAGCAGGCAAAAAGGAATACAAACGCCTCAAAAATGATGTCGACAGGAAGTGCAAAATGGCTAAGCAGGGATGGCTAGAGGACAAATGTAAGGATGTAGAGGGTTATATCACTAGGGGTAAGATAGATACTGCCTACAGGAAAATTAAAGAGAGCTTCGGAGAAAGGAGAGCCACTTGCATGAATATCAAGCGCTTTGATGGGAACCCAGTTCTAAGCAAACAACGGAAAGCAGAAAGGTGGAAGGAGTATATAGAGGGTCTATACAAGGGCGATGTACTTCAGAAGAATATTACGGAAATGGAAGAGGATGTAGATGAAGATGAAATGGGAGATATGATACTGCGTGAAGAGTTTGACAGAGCACTGAAAGACCTGTGTCGAAACGAGGCCCCCGGAGTAGACAACAGTCCATTAGAACAACTGACAGCCTTGGGAGAGCCCGTCCTGACAAAACTCTGTCATCTGGTGAGCAAGATGTATGAGACCGGCGAAATACCCTCAGACTTCAAGAAGAATATAATAATTCCAATCCCAAAGTAAGCAGGTGTTGATAGATAAGAAAATTACCGAACTGTCAGTGTAATAAGTCACAGCTGCAAAATACTAACGCGAATTATTTGCAGACGAGTGGAAAAACTAGTAGAAGCCGACCTCAGGGAAGATCAGTTTGGATTCCGTAGAAATATTGGAACACGTGTGGCAATACTGACCCTACGACTTATCGAAGAAGCTAGATTAAGGAAAGGCAAGCCTACGTTTCTAGCATTTATAGACATAGAGAAAGCTTTTGACAATGTTGATTGGAATACTCTCTTTCAAATTCTGAAGGGGGCAGGGGTAAAATACAGGGAGCGGAAGGCTATTTACAATTTGTACATTAACCAGATGGCAGTTATAAATGTCTAGGAACATGAAAGGGAAGCAGTGGTTTGGAAGGGAGTGAGACAGGGTTGTAGCCTCTCCCAGATGTTATTCAATCTGTATACTGAGCAAGCAGTAAAGGAAACAAAAGAAAAATTCGGAGTAGGAATTAAATTCCACAGAGAAGAAATGAAATCTTTAAGGTTCGCCGATGACATTGTAACTCTGTCAGAGACAGCAAAGGACTTGGAAGAGCAGTTGAACGGAATGGACAGTGTCTTTAAAGGAGAGTATAAGATGAACATCAACAAAAGAAAATCGAGGATGATGGAATGTAGTCGATTTAAGTCGGGTGACGCTGAGAGAATTAGATTAGGAAATGAGACACTTAAACTAGTAAAGGTGTTTTGCTATTTGGGTAGCAAAATAACTGATGATGGTCGAAGTAGACAGGATATAAAATGTAGATTGGCAATGGCGAGGAAGGCGTTTCTGAAGAAGAAAAATTTGTTAACATCGGGTATAGATTTCAATGTCAGGAAGTCGTTTCTGAAAGTATTAGTATGGAGTGTAGCCATGTATGAAAGTGAAACGTGGACGATAAATAGTTTAGACAAGAAGAGGATAGAAGCTTTCGAAATGTGGTGCTAGAGAAGAATGCTGAACATTAGATGGCAAGATCACATAACCAATGAGGAGGTGTTGGTTCAAATGGCTCTGAGCACTATGGGACTTAACATCTATGGTCATCAGTCCCCTAGAACTGAGAACTACTTAAACCCAACTAACCTAAGGACAGCACACAACACCCAGCCATCATGAGGCAGAGAAAATCTCTGACCCCGCCGGGAATCGAACCCGGGAACCCGGGCGTGGGAAGCGAGAACGCTACCGCACGACCACGAGATGCGGGCGAGGAGGTGTTGAATAGAATTGGGGAGAAGAGGAGCTTGTGTCACAACTTGACTAGTAGAAGGGATCGGTAGGTAGGACATGTTCTGAGACATCGACGGATCACCAATTTAGTATTGGAGGGCAGCGTGGAGGGTAAAAATCGTAGAGGGAGACCAAGAGATGAATACATTAAGCAGATTCAGAAGGATGTAGGTTGCAGTAGGTACTGGGAGATGAAGAAGCTTTCACAGGATAGAGTAGCATGGAGAGCTGCATCAAACCAGTCTCAGGACTGAAGACGACAACACAACAACACACAGTAAATATTTTTCTGCCTACAGTGGTTGCAGTGGCAAAAGTTGAGTCATAACCATCCTGTAATTCCTACAACAATGAACTACTTGTCGCCTCACTTATCAGTAAAATGATCCTGGAGTTGAGTGTGTTGCATTTGCTTCACGGCAGTGTACATTTTTTTATTTATTTTGTTTCCTAATATCACTGATTATAAATGTATTTGTGTGACTAGCTTGGTACAAGTCCGTCATTTTCGGACCATTGCTTGCGTCTTTATCCTATGATAGTAAAATAACCACAGTGTGATATATGAAATTTCTGTTTTTGCAACTTACTTTCTAAAGTTTTATCCTTGCAAGGTCTGACTTCCATACAGAAATGGCTCTGATCACCATGGGACTTAACATCTGAGGTTATTAGTCCCCTAGAACTTAGAACTACTGAAACCTAACTAACCTAACTAACCTGCTCGAGGCAGGATTCGAACCTGAGACAGTAGCGGTCGCGCGGTTCCAGACTGAAGCGCCTACAACCGCTCGGCCACTCCGGCCGGCTGGCTTCCATACAGTAAGTTAATTTAGCAAATGAGGTCAGGGTAACCAGCCAGAACAAGAAAGTGCGCGATAACACTATTTTGATTACGTATAGGTCAGTGACACAAAGCACCAAAGAGAGAAAACTCCAAACAGACGCACGAGCGCTGCGTGTCTCTCTGCTCCTCTAGGATAGGGAGATACATGTGCCTATAGGCGGTGGTCATTGCACTCACGTCAAACATGTGAGTGACGTTTCGCAGATGCACAGTCTGAACATCATGCTCGTAATGTTTGGTACTCATAAGCTAAATGGTTTTCGGTCTACACTAGCTCAAGCAGCGAAAGCATGATTATAACCACCCTGCACGTTACTTTATGACCTATCTTTGCACGCAGTTTTCAAGTCATGCTAAGGGAAAACCAGTTAAATGGTTTCTTTGTGGAGAAAGAAATGAACTCTTCGGCGAGCGAATGAGCCTATAAGCTGGCTCGCCCTGATTACGGCCGTGCGGGCCGGGATTAGGCGCCGGCGGAGTGGCTTCCTTCGGTCAGAGGGTTCCCGAGCCCGGGCTGGGGGCGGACTACGGGACTGCCGGCCACCTGGCAAAGTTGGCGCGCAGTTTCCTTCCGGGCGGTAATTGCGTTCTGCAGGCGGGCCCCGCCTAACCGGGACATTGTCAGCGGGCCGCCTGCAATTACTGTCCGCGTGTTTTGTCCGGCCTGCGCTGTCGCCCGCTGCCCAATTGGCTGCCGGGCTGCGGCCGTCGTATGGCGCGGATCCACCCCGCCTTTCTGCCACGTGCCGCCAACTCGGCGTGCGGTGGCCGGCTCTTCTGCTGTTACTAAACAGTGCAACTAAATTCTGCTGCGCTCCACCGGCTGAGGATGTTAACACTTGAATACCATTCCTTAAACACACAAGGAGAACACTGCAATTGCTATGACCCGATTTCCCAGATTCGTCGTTCAACTCATGAGTCAAAATAAGCTTAAAAATCACCGTTCTAGGCGCTCAGTCCGGAACCGCGCGACTGCTACGGTCGCAGGTTCGAATCCTGCGTCGGGCATGGATGTGCGTGATGTCCTTAGGTTAGTTAGGTTTAAGTAGTTCTAAGTTCTAGGGGACTGATGACCACAGGTGTTAAGTCCCATAGTGCTCTGAGCCATTTGAACCATTTGAAAAATCACCGGTTAACGTTTTCGACGTTTTTGCGAGATACTTTATTTGTTTCTTACCGGGAGATGCCCTGAGATGAGATGGTACCTCAGTGGTTTAATAGTCGTCTCCAAGCCGTAACAGCGTGCGGAACTGCTCCGAGCGCTGGCCAGCGCTCCGCTCCCGGAGCTGTTTATTTCTGCGTCACAGTATTTGTGTATGTCTTGTCCACTAGTATCGTACGTCACGGCTCAAAAATGGTTCAAATGGCTCTGAGTACTACGGGACTTAACATCTGAGGTAATCAGTCCCATAGAACTTAAAAGTACTTAAACGTAACTAACCTAAGGACATCACACACATCCATGCTGGAGACAGGATTCGAACCTGCGACCATAGTGGTCGCGCAATTCCAGATTGAAGTGCCTGGATTAAGTCCCATAGTGCTCAGAGCCATTTGAAGTGCCTAGAACCGCTCGGCCACATCGGCCGGCGTACATGGCGCACTCTTGCCGTCGTGCGCCTGTCAAAAATGGTTCAAATGGCTCTGAGCGTAATGGGACTTAACTTCGGAGGTCATCAGTCCCCTAGAACTTAGAACTACTTAAACCTAACTAACCTAAGGACATCACACACATCCATGCCCGAGGCAGGATTCCAACCTGCGACCGTAGCAGGCGCGCTGTTCCGGACTGTAGCGTCTAGAACTGCTCGGCCACCACGGCCGGCGTGCGACTGTCGAAGTAACGTTTCTGGCCGAATATCCACGACGTGGAGCCTTTGAAGCTGAATAGATCATATGAGAGGATCTACGTTTGAACCCCATGGACGTGAACAGAATACATTTTTCCATCAAAAGAAGAGTTGTATACATCAAGATGTCGACGGGGGTGCCATGAGCAGAATTTTATCAACGATATGGCACCGGATTGAAACTTAAACACTCTGATGGGAATGTAGGTGCAGTGACGGTGGATTATGCTGTCTAGCCTCCGTACGGATGGTTCAAATGGTTCAAATGGCTCTGAGCACTTTGCGACTTAACATCTATGGTCATCAGTCCCCTGGAACTTAGAACTACTTAAACCTAACTAACCTAAGGACATCACACAACACCCAGTCATCACTAGGCACCGTACGGATGTTTGAGCTTGTTCGAAGTACCTCAAGAAGTGGATTACCGTTTTCCAACCATATGTCAACGTCTTGGGGCACTTCGCGGAGAAGTGGGAAACATTTACTGCCTAACGCGTTTCAAAAGGCATCCATCAGATCAAAATTCAGCTGATGAAATACGTTCCATAGTACTTGATGATTGGCGATGTGTGGGCCTTCGTCATGTACAATGGCCAGCAACGACCATGCACAGGGTGTGGCCAGGAAGGACATGTCCGGTCCGAATGTTTACCTTGGCGTTTGATACAAACACCGCCGGGAGATGTAACCACAGCGTCGACGCTCATGTCCCAACCCGACACCTAAGCGATGGTAGCACAGAAACCTGCGCCCATTTCCTGATTTTATACACTTTCGCTTGGGAGCCCCTGCTCCAGGGACTGTGCCAACGTTTCGAAGGTATGACGCAGCGTGGGCACCGTTTCTGTTGCGGGGCCTATGCAGACGAACTAGTACTTTATATGTGTGGTGAGGATGATGTTCGAGCAACCCTGACATGGGTGGCGACTTACGACGAAGCACCAGTCAGCTCTCTCAGTTGATCCAAATGCAGTGTCTTGCTCGTCGGTGAGGACCTACCGAAGAATAGCGTCGCCCCCTCAGCGTCCCCCCCTTTAAAGTCGCCGCTATCGTTCGATGTCTTGGCATTGAATTTACAACCAATTTCCGTCGTCCAGCGGCTATCAACGGTAGACTTTTTCTATAGACAATCAGAGGAAGCCTTGCAGATCTCCGGCTACGAGAGCTCGGTATCCAACAAGCACAGTATGTGAACATCTGTTACGCCTCCCATATACGATACGTTGCTCAGGTACTACGGTCCTACCTCTGCTGGCGTGACGTATATTGATGGCATTGTGCTCTTTCATCAGCTCAGAAATGCTATTATGACTCCCTTGCACACCCTTGGGACCATGGTGGGATTGGACTAATACACGTGCCGACCAGAGTCACGTCGCTGTATGTCAGCTCCAAACTAAAACTGTGACATTATTGCCCGTAGAGCCTCATTGGCCTCCTATTCGAAGAGTTTGGACCGGTCTCTTTGTCCAGCCCAATTTTGGTATCGATCGTTCCATCCCCTTTCATCATATCCGATGATTTTTCCTGGACTTCATTTATGTCTACCAGTCTTTAGCACTTGCGCGTTTATACCAGAGGTAAACAGTTCACAAAATGTTACAGCAGTGCTGTCTGCCCAGCCCCATCAAAATTAAGTATGACCAGTACGTGTGGCGGCACATATAGAAAGCGGTCCAAGCACGCTTTCTGGAATCAGACGTGCAATCAGCGCGATACATCGCAGAGAATGGCAAACAAGCTAACCAACATCGACTGCACGGCATCCATCAGGCCCATTCACCCCTCTGCACCGGCGGTGGAGTGGACCACGCAGACGACCACCGGTTCCACAGTGGCCCAGCGTCCGATGTCTGGTAGCTTGCGAGGCGTATTTTGGCGTTTCTTACTCGCCAAACACCCTCTCAGATCGACATCCACACACTTTTATTCCCAGAGGGGACTTTTTATCCATCTACCAAAAATCATGCTGTAGAGTGGATCTGTGGCCACGCGATCGATTATCTTTTTAATTCTGGCGATAAATAAGTGCTAGGATACTGGAATTGCGTCAACGAACGACACTGCGTCGTAACACACAACCCATGCTGTAAGCAATGCTTCTGCAGTTATCTAGGAAGCACCTGAATGATCCGCCTCGCAGCTGGAACGTCCAAGCCACGAGAAGCTGAAGACTGATCTGAAACTACTCCTGCCGAACAGAACCGATAACGGGATAAGGCTCACTTCATGAGAAGACACATTTGGACGTGGTGGCCCGTTCATTACCCGCTACTGAAGGCGCTCATATATATCAAACAGTCCTGTTGGAGGAACATCCGAAACGTCTACCGCGGCCCTAGGGGGTCACAACACCACAGACCTGAAGATTGGCGGGTAAGAGTCCCTAACCGGTTGTGTTATAATAAAGGTAACTTAACAACTGCAGCGGTATTTTCAACCTTCTCTCATGTGTATATTATGTCTAATTGTCATGGTTCAAATGGCTCTGAGCACTATGGGACTCAACTGCTGTGGTCATTAGTCCCCTAGAACTTAGAACTAGTTAAACCTAACTAACCTAAGGACATCACAAACATCCATGCCCGAGGCAGGATTCGAACCTGCGACCGTAGCGGTCTTGCGGTTCCAGACTGCAGCGCCTTTAACCGCACGGCCACTTCGGCCGGCTAATTGTCATGGTTCCCCCTGTGGTTTCCTTTTCTTCTATCTTTTCTCACCCCCTCATAGCTCTAGATTAGTCGTACTGGAAATTGGATTAGATAGGAGCCAATGACTAAAGTTGTTGTTTTTTTTCCCTCAGGGCAAAAGTTGCGGTGGCAAGGTGGCAATTTTTCTCTCTTTTTCTTTGAATCCCTTTTGTACGCCCCATGGGAGGAAATTATTTAAGAAGATTAGATGGTAGCGTGTTCGCAAAAAAAGAAAAAAATTAGTGCAGCACGAAAAGAAAAAGGAGGTCAGCATTGCAGCTTCATGGTTTTGCACCCCGTGTTCAAAATAGTATTATTTAATTTATTGTTGTTTTTATTTATGTAGCTATGTCTGAAAAAGATTACTCCACTTTTTTTCCAGTGAATAATGATATAGCGTTGTCCTAACTTGTCTACTAATCGTGAGTCAAATGAATGAATTTAAAAAATATCGGAACATTATTCGAAATGGTTTTCGGTGAAATTCCTGTAGCGTATTTTGCAAGTGCTAGTTTTCGTAAAAGTGATCCGTTATGCATGACCGGCCGTGAAATTTTTGCAAACGCGCGAAATCTTCATCAGAGTTAACAACGTTTCTTTCTCGCATGAGATTCGTATGTGAAATGTCACTGTAGCATACCTGCCCTCACGCGTTGCTCTTGGTAATCTGAATATCAATGTTTCTAATCAGGTTACCCTCCTTTAGGAACGTCGGTGCACTCAGCGACTGTAATCTGATTTATAAATTATAGAGCGCAGCAACAAGTGGTCATTATTCTGCAGGTTTTATTTGGAAAATCCAGGTTTCGGGTAGTGCACTATTTTCTAGTCTCAATGCATGTCAGTTCGCTGTTGTTCTGGCGTCAGTCACAGTTCTTAGAATACTTTACTCGTAGTGTTCTGGTGCAACATTAGCAGTGTCCTGCTTGACACAGTCAAGTGGATTAACTATCTGGGAGTAAAGTTAGAAAGCGGTATGAAAAGGACCGAGCATGTAAGGATTGTGGTAGAGAGGGCGAGTGGTCGACTTCGATTTACTGAGAGAATTTTGTGAAAGTGCGATTCGTTTGTAAAAGAGGCTGCATAAACCACGATAGTGTGAACTATTCTTCAGTACTGCTGGAGTTTTTGGGATCCGCACGAGTTCGGATTAAAGGAAGGTACCGAACCAATTCAGAGGTTGGTTGCTAGATTTGTTACCGGTATGTTCGAACAAAAGTTAAGTTTTACGGAGTTCCCTTCGAGGACACAAATGAGAATCCCTGGCGGAAAACCGACGTCCTTTCCCACGAACGCTACTGAGAAAATTTAGAGAACCGGTATTTGAAGCAGACTGCAGAGCTATTCTACTGCCGCAGATACACATTGCACGCAAGGACCACGAAGATAAGATGCGAGAAACTGGGGCTCATTTGCAGCTACATAAATAGTACTTTCTCACCCCACTATATTTATGGGTGGAAGAGGAAAAGAATGAGTTTTTTTACAGGACACCCTCCCCGACGCACCGCGCAATGGCTTGCGCAGTATGTATGTAAATGGAGACGTAGAAAATTGACAGCTCGATGATTTCGCCTTATAGGTAACGCATTAAGACTCAGGATGTTCCTTACGAGCTTTTGTTCCATCACACTTCCGACCGTAACTACCTGTCGTCACTGTAAATCATACGCCAGGAGCATCGCCGCTATGACTCACGAAAACATTGGAAGAACGGGAACTCTCAGCAGCCCCCCCGCCCCCACCCAACACCACCTCTCCCCCCTCCCATACTCGTCGACTGTTCTTATCCAGAATGCTGAAAAAAAGCGATTTATCACTTCTCACAATATGACCCCATTGATCAGCAGTCCTGGTCATCACACTCTCCAAAAGCAGCCGTTTGTTTTGTGTTAACGGTAGTTACGCATGGGATGACAAGTCCCTGCTCCGGCTATATTAATGTCCGATCAATGGTGTGGGATGCAACGGAATGTCACAGAGCGTCCATTACTTGTTAGCAGGTGTGAGGCACATAACTGGTCACGATGAACCTGGTGCTAAATACTGCGATTATCCCTTCTGGTGTTCAGCCGTTGTCAACCGGAAACTTGACAACGAGTGTATCTGCCCTTACGATCCCATGTATTCGAACATCAGGCCACTGTCAAAGCCAAATGCTCCACACATCTGGATGTTTCGACCAGCCACTCAAATGGAGACACACAATTATGCCCTTATCAAAAAATCAGGTGCTGAAAGGGTTACTTCACACGGGGAGCAACCTCTCCGTGGTCTCCAGAGTAATGTGCACGAAGTTACCTTGACATCCAACACTGTCTTCTATTTTACTTTTTGGTCACGCAGTTTGTTTTCTAGTAAACTTCAGTTTCACCTAAAGTGGAAAGCTGTGTGGACAGGATACAACATTTTTCAAGCAGTATGGATTGGCCACTTTTTGGCAAACTTAAACTCTGACGTGTAACGGTATTCGAACCTGGGAGTTTTGCCTTTCATGGACTAGTGTTCTTCCGACTAAAATATGAAAATATGATTCTCGAACAGCTCCCTCCCCCCTTACCCTTTCCTCCTTACAGCTTCATTTCCACCAGTACCTTTTCTCCTGCCTTCCTGACTTCACAGTTCTAGTGCATATCCTTGCTGGACAAGCACTTCAGTTCTCTTCCGTAACCTTACGGAACTAGCAATCTATGGAGAAGGGGTATTGCCGAAAAGTGGCCGAGGCACAAGATGAGGGAGAAGAGATAATGGCGGAAGTTGAGCTTTCAGTGGAGGCCGTGAATCGTGGTTGCATAGATGTTTTGGTGGAGCACTTGCCCGGAAAAAGCAACGGTGAATTTTCAGATCATCATACACGTCACTGCAGAGTGAAAATGTGTTCTGGAAATTTAGTTTGATATGTCTGTCAAAAAGGAGGTCTTAACACAGGAGAAAGAATTCATCTCGACAGAGAGTGGTGTCTGAGAGGCTACCATCTAGTGTTATTGTACACTGAGGGAAAGTGAAGGTGTTACACCCACAAGTGCCCGTCTGATACCTGCTTACCAGATCTGCTGTGAGGTTCTCTACAAGACTGGCATGACGCGATTGCACTTACGTTCCATTCGAAAATGATGACCGTCATCACCATCACTATGGGATTCGATTTCCCATGGTTACGAATACAGCTTCTCAATATGACGAAGTGAGATGTCCAAATATTTACAGCTTATGATGATGTGTCTAACATTAGAAGTCGAAACGTTAGACACAGAATTATGCCTTGAACTACGACCCAATGCCAACAACATGTAGCTCGCCGAATATATTTTCTGTTTTCCAACACCGGATGCCGGCCGCGGCGGCCGAGCGGTTCTAGGGGCTTCCGTCCGGAACCGAGCAGGTTCGAATCCTGCCTCGGGCATGGATGTGTATGATATTCTTAGGTTAGTTAGGTTTAAGTAGTCCTAAGTTCTAGGGGAGTGATGACCTCAGATGTTAATTCCCATAGTGCTCAAGAGCCATTTGAACCATTTTGAACACCGGATCCATCAAAGCTGTTGAGTCTTGAAAGTCTGTTGAACCAAAAAATGCACTGGCATCACGAACATCTAAACGAGAGAAAGTGCAGTTTATAAATTTAGTTTAGGAATCACGATGATAAACGCTGTAGCTCGAAAAAAGAAGATGAGTAAACGTTCACAGAGAAATGATTCTGATCTAACAGACTCTGAAAATCAGATATTTAATATAATAAATATAATAAGATATGCTGATTCTGTGGAGAGCTTTGGTTTTACGTTAGACACAGACACTGATGAAGAAATTTGTAAATTTGTGGTAAGTTCTTATTGGACCAAACTGCTGAGGTCATCCGTCCCTAAGCTTACGCACTGCTTAATCTAACTTAAACTAACTTACGCTAAGGGCAACACACACAACCATGCCCGAGGGAGGATTCGAATCTCCGACAGGGGCAGCCGCGCGGACCGTGACAATGCGCCCTCGACAGCGCGGCTACCCCGCCCGCTCATTGATGAGGAATGCGATATCAAACCTACAAGTTCACGAGAGCATTCACCTTGAAAGACGGCAAGTCCTTTCCATCCGTCTTTCTTCCACCTCATTTAATCGAACTGATGATTACATGCTCTATGGTCAGTGAGATTTTTAGAGAGGATTTACAGTGGCTGTGACGCTAAATTCAACCGTAACTGGTTGCATGTAGTTACTTGAAGTGGAGGAGACGAGTCCTTGTTTTTGATCAGGAAGCTGCAGCTGCAGCATGTGAGTCTTATTAATTCTGCGGACAGCCGGGCCGGCACTTTCGCGCAGCAAAAGCTGCCGCAGAGTACGTGGCCCGGCCAAAAGGGGTTGACTGGCCAAAAGGAACGAAGAGCCTGGAGTAGGCTTACGCGTATTGTCCCTGCAGCCACAGGAGAAACCAAATTGTCTCAGTTTGCCTCCCAGAGTTGCGTACGAATGTGGGTGCGGCAACATTTCCGGGTCGAGGCGAAGCACAGTCCACCGGTTCTGCAGGGGGCCACGTATTGTTTCCTGCTTGAGCTGAGCTCGGTGGGTATCAGCCTGACTGGCGAAAACATTTTTCGGTAACACTGCTGGTGGCCGAGAATGCTGTGGCGTCTTTGACAGGTCACGTGGATGCTCGGGCCCATGTGGTTTCCCACGTGCCAAATTAACTGTCTGCTAATTGGGCAGCAGTCTTTGACTTGAGAAACCGTCACAGCGGACGCCTGTCAATGTACTGGGACTGGATAAACAGTTTTTCCTGTCATATGGGAGGACACTGTACAGTACTCGAAGTAATGTGTTTTCAGAGTTTTCAATTGGCGATTTTAGTTTCTTGGCGAAAACTCCACTCGGAGCTTTCGGCGGCCTTGCAGTTGGCGCGAGGAACAGGAGATTCTGTGGCGAACTGCTGTGGAGTGCGAACGAGATTCAGTCGCGTCCTCCAGACGAGATTTGCTTGATCTGGACCTGGAGTCTGGGCGCGAAGGTTTATCCGAACATGAAGAGGTAATGGATGTCCACCGTCCGACTCAACCCTGAGGCGTGTACGGCACTGCATCCAGAGTTTTCTACACGTGTATGATAAGCATTTCGCAGCACCGGCACGGGCAATCTTTAGACTGAATTCTCTTTCCCTATTGTTCACCCGGAGCAGCAGCACTTGTCCGACTCAAGCGTATTGTAGAAATTTGTTTCTGGGATCGGTTCACAATAAATGCCATTCGTATCAGTCTGATCGCGTTAGCCATTTAAAGTCAAATTACAGTCGAATCATCATACCTCGTTTATCTTTCTCAACTGCCAATCAGATCACTTTAGGTTCGGAATACGATATAGAGTATAATCTAAGTATTATGTTCAGCCATTTCCGTTTCAAGCACGTTTTTATGAATGAAAATGTATTGATGTTTAATCGTAAATTTGATTTAAGTTCGCAAGATCCCGTTTCCTACTTCGACTGCCGGCCGGAGTGGCCGAGTGGTTAAAGGCGCTACAGTCTGGAACCGCACGACCGCTACGGTCGCAGGTTCGAATGCTGCCTCGGACATGGATGTGTGTGATGTCCTTAGGTTAGTTAGGTTTAAGTAGTTCTAAGTTCTAGGGGACTTATGACCACAGCAGTAGAGTCCCATAGTGCTCAGAGCCATTTGAACCATTTGAACTTCGACTATTTTTCTTACTTATGTGGCCGGTGTACTTGAGGACAATATTATGGAAATGGAAGAGGATGTAGATTAAGATGAAATGGGAGATATGATACTGCGTGAAGAGTCTGACAGAGCACTGAAAGACCGTAGTCGAAACGCGGCCCCTGGAGTTGACAACATTCCATTACAATTACTGACAGCCTTGGAAGAGCCAGTCCTGACAAATCTCTACCATCTGGGGAGCAAAATGTATGAGACAGGGGAAATACCCTCACACATCAAGAAGAATATAATAATTCCAATCCCAAAGAAAGCAAGTGTTGACAGATGTGAAAATTATCGAAATATCAGTTTAACGAGTCACAGCAGCAAAATACTAATGCGCATTCTTTACAGACAAATGGAAAAACTGGTAGAAGCCGACCTCGGGGAAGATCAGTTTCGATTCCGTAGAAATATTGGAACACGTGAGGCAATACTGACCCTAGACATATTTTAGAATATAGATTAAGGAAAGGTAAACCTACGTTTCTAGCATTTGTAGACTTAGAGAAAGCTTTTGACAATGTTGAGGGGAATAATCTCTTTCAAATTCTAAACGTGGCAGGTGACAAATACAGGGAGCGAAAGGCTATTTACAATTTGTACAGAAACCAAATGGCAGTTATAAGAGTCGAGGGGCACGAAAGGGAAGCAGTGGCTGGGAAGTGAGTGAGACAGGGTTGTAGCCTATCCCCGATGTCATTCAATCTGTATAGTGAGCAAGCAGTAAAGAAAACAAAAGAAGAGTAGCTATTAAAATCCATGGAAAAGAAATAAAAACTTTGAGGTTCACCGGTGACAGTAATTCTGTCAGATATAGCAAAGGACTTGGAAGAGCAGTTGAACGGAATGGACAGTGTCTTGAAAGAAGGATATAAGATGAACATCAACAAAAGCAAAACGAAGATAATGGAGTGTAGTCGAATTAATTCGGGCGATGCTGAGGGAATTAGATTAGGAAATGAGACACTTAAAGTAGTAAAGGAGTTTTGCTATTTGGGGAGCAAAATAACTGATGATGGTCGAAGTAGAGAGGATATAAAATATAGACTGGCAATGGTAAGGGAAGCGTCTCTGAAGAAGAGAAATTTGTTAAGATCGAGTATAGATTTAAGCGTCAGGAAGTCGTTTCTGAAAGTATTTGTATGGAGTGCTGCCATGTATGGAAGTGAAACATAGACGATAAATAGTTTGGACAAGAAGAGTATAGAAGCTTTCGAAATGTGGTGCTACAGAAGAATGCTAAATATTAGATGGGTAGCTCACATAACTAATGAGGAGGTATTGAATAGAATTGGGGAGAAGAGGAGTTTGTGATACAACGTGACTAGTAGAAGGGATCGGTTGGTAGGACATGTTCTGAGGCATCAAGGGAGGGCAGCGTGGAGGGTAAAAATCGTAGAGGGAGACCAAGAGATGAATACAGTAAGCAGATTCAGAAGGATGTAGGTTGCGGTAGGTACTGGGAGATGATGAAACTTGCACAGGATAGAGTAGCATGGAGAGCTTCATGAAACCAGTCTCAGGACTGAAGACCACAGCAACAATAATAACAATGTGGGTGATAATAGAAATAGTCTTGCTGTAATAAATACGATGTGTCCACTTCAGTTCACTATACAGGGCCACATTTTATAGTCACCTGCAATAAAATACGTGTCAGTGAAGTGGAGGCTATGTGTCTTAGAGCTATAGGGAGACAGAGATTCATTAGAGGTACCGACATGCCTACCACCCACAGAGACACTTTGTAAACTACACCAGCATCAAATGAAAATATCATGACTCCAGTTTGGCAGCAGTATCACGTAGGTGAATTCTTCGGCGTGAAATATAGTGCTGGTGAATATCTTCTAAACGTAACGGAATTCAGTGGTGATTAATTACTTGTGTCCACTATGGTGGAAGGAATCGAATTCTGGCGATGGTTTGGCACTCTTCATAGATTTTGTAAAAACTGCTGCAATTTGTGATCACTTTAGGCAAGCGATCGATTTCTACATGAAGCTGTGACTTGACTGCCTTCAGTAGTTGCGTTTCTTCTATTACCGTCTAGGCCTCAGGTACCATTAAGTGTCATTTTGTGTGAATGTTGTCTCCTTCTGGGGTAAGATGGGACATTTGAAGAAGTTCTTATTTTACTACAAGACCGGGTCTGGCCTTTATACTGAAACCATTTTCTAGTTAAACTTTGGAATTGTGCTGTGGTGAAACAAAGTCAAACCATTTGACTATACTTAATCACAGCACAATTCTCAGATTACACTAGAAAAGATTGATTATAATGGCCGACATCACCTGACGAGTGAAATATTGAGCTCTTTAGAAACTGCAACGGTCTTACTCTAATTCAGTACGCAGTTGCAAAGAAGCAACGCCCTACAAACGTAAAGAAGCTAATAAGTTAACGTAGAATGTTTTCGTACATACTTCTTTTACGGTCTCAGCATACAACCTTGTAAGCTTGTCATAATTAATTAATACGAAAGTATTAACACCTACAGAAGCACTGCTTACTCTAACTGTATTGTACAGAAAACAGAAAAAAGGTAAACTGAAAAGTGCGCCCACTAGCCCAGTCCTCCCTACCTTGCGGGAACTACTCTCAAGGTTACTCAAAATGTTTGATTAATGGCGTTATATCGTCGACGATACTCGTAATTTGCCGCCCGTCGTTACCTTCACAGCCAGTAATAACCTTCGGCGCTTGTCATCGCCTTGCTTTTCATCACCTTCGCTGTCAGTCATCGTCGCACCATTCAACAGTTTCCCAGCCAGTCACCACCGTCACCAGCCGTCGCATTGTCTTTTACCGTCACCTGAGTGACCAATACTGTAGGCACCAAACATTCTCCTCGCCTGAATATGTACTGTTAGCTTACTGAGGTCACCTCAGCAGCAAATGACGACATCGTCATTTGTGAAGTTTATCATCTCATCTTTGCCATCAAAGGTATTAATGTTTTTGTACGCGTAACAGTGATGGATTAGTCAACAACCATTACTTTAAGGGTCATACACTGAGGAGTCAAAAGCCAAGTGATATCGGTATGCACATATGTAGATGGCGATAATATCGCTCGCACAAGGCATACGAGGGTAGAGCACTAGCGGAGCCGTGGCCGACGGCCTTCAATTAACGACTGAGAGCAGCGGCGTTAGTGCACAGTTGTCAGTGCTAACAGACAAGCAACACTGCGTGAAATAACCGCAGAAATCAATGTGGGACGCAAAACGAACGTATCCCTCTGAAGAGTGTGGTGAAATATTACGTTAATGGGCTATGGCAGCAGACGACCACGAGTGGCTTCTGCTACCAGCACGAGATCGCCTGCAGCGCCTGTCTTAGGCTCGTGACAACATCGTTTGGACCTAGACGACGGGAAAACCGTGACCTGCTCAGTTATGTCCCGATTTCATTTGTAAGAGCTGATGGTAGAGTTCGAATATGGCACACACCTCACGAGGCGATGGATCAAAGTTGTCAACAAGGAAACGTGCAAGCTGATGGTAGAGTTCGAATATGGCACACACCTCACGAGGCGATGGATCAAAGTTGTCAACAAGGAAACGTGCAAGCTGGTGATGGGTCCATAGTGGTATGGGTTGTGTTTACTTGGAACGTACTGGTCCTCTGGTCCAACTGAACCGATCGTTGACTGGAAATGGTTACGTTCGGATACTTGGAGACCATTTGCATTCATGGACATCGATGTCATCTGCTCACAGTTGTTCATGGCTGGTTTGGAGAACTTTCTGGACAATACGAGCGAATGATTTGGCCATTCAAATCGCCCTACACGAATCCCATCGAACATTTATGGAACATAATAGAGAGGTCACCTCGCGCAAAAAATCCTGCAGCGGCAACACTTTCGCTGTTATAGAGGGCTATGGAGGAAGCATGGCTCAATGTTTCTGCGAAGGGGCTTCCAAGACTTGTTGAGTCCACACCACGTCGATTTTCTACAACACGACGGGCAAAAGGCATTTCGACACTATGTTAGAAGGTATCCCATGACTTTTGTCGCCTAATTGTACACAGAATGAACATTAATAAAACCGAAAAACTGGAGGGACGGGTTGCTAAATGGGTATGGAGGAAGAAATGTCTGATGAACATGTGTCCGGAAATGCACGCTGTGCGTGCAACTACAAATCTGCATCTGCACTGCAACAGATGTTCAAAGTCGCCTTCATGGGATTGCATGTGATAGGCATAGTGGCGGTTTTTGTGGGGGTTACACATAATCCTACTTCGATTTTCACCGTGCTGGTGAAGCACTAGCCTGGATCTTCTACTAGAGATCGTCTCAATATCCTGTAAAATCCAGTTCTCCCAATCTGGCACGCACAGTCCGTCGCCCCCTGCACGTTCGTCCGTCTGAAAGGAACCGTGATCACATGTACGTACAAAAATTGTTTGAAATGTTGTGTGATGTGGTTATTTTATGTGAGAGTACTTGTTTTGATGTAGCCATGCTGTATCTCGACCGTTTCCATATGCTCAGCTGTAAAGAAACACAATTTCGGCTTGATCCCGACATGAGTACCGAACCATTCTACTACTTACAGTACGCTGCGTCAATCTCACAACCTGAAGCGCACAAGGAGCACACAGCACGTGGTCAAAGGGGGTGTCCTTTATCAGGGCCATCCATATATTCCTATAATCCTACCCCTCTTCTCCAGTCACCCCACATTTATGTCCTGTCCCGCTGCTACAGCGACTCCTTCAATCTTCCAATAATGTTTCCGAAGTCATCAACCTTCCCAAGTATCCCAGGTTTTGCTTACACAGTATGGTTGTCCAGTATCTGGTAACCGCTGTGGCACTTCCACCATCAATACAACCACACTAAAAGGGCCAGCATGGCACCAATGCTAGTACCAGAACCAAAGCAGTAGCATCCACAGCCGTGGCTATGACAGCACTGCTTCCCATACCCACACGAACTTTGATTCCAGCTACCAGCATCACCAGCGCCGTCACCAGAAGTATCACCTGTTAGATCAGTTCCATCGAAAGTACATCGTCACTGAAGGCAAAAGCATCCACCAGACCACTTTGAGTCACCTACGATAACATCACCAAGACATCGCCATCGTCACAGGTTTCTACTAACATAAGCTTCTGATTCTATAAATTAATTCCTATTGACAAAGCTTCCACACGTATCACAGCGAAAATCGAGAACCCAAAAATGAAACAATCAATATGGGGTCACAATATCATATCTACCCAAACTGCACCACCTATTACATCCTACCCACCTGCGTATTCTCCTCAGCTAATTCCCTCGCCCCCCCCCCTCCCCCCACTCCCGGCTTTTCACAAACACACACACAACTGGCCACTGTCTCAGAGTGGCCAAAGTTTGTCCCTCTTCTTTCGAAACGAATTTAAAATAATATCAGATTCCAGCCTCCAATCACATTGCTCTAGTATAGCACTTCCTTGTCTCTTGCAATTTCCAAATAATTAATACTCTTCCGTTACCCACCTGTTTCAACTGTCGATGTCTACATCTACATTTATACTCCGCAAGCCACCCAACTGTAGGTAGCGGAGGACACTTTACGTGCCACTGTCAGTACCTCCCTTTCCTGTTCCAGTCACGTATGGTTCGCGGGAAGAACGACTGCCGGAAAGCCTCCGTGTACGCTCAAATCTCTCTAATTTTACATTCGTGATCTCCTCGGGAGGTATAAGTAGGGGGAAGCAATATATTCGAACCTCATCCAGAAACGCACCCTCTTGAAACCTGGACAGTAAGCTACACCGCGATGCAGAACGCCTATCTTGGAGAGTGTGTCACTTGAATTTGCTAAACATCTCCGTAACGCTATCACGCCTACCAAATAACCCTGTGACGAAACGCGCCGCTCTTCTTTTGATATTCTCTATCTCCTCTGTCAACCCGACCTGGTACGGATCCCACACCGATCGCAATACTCAATTATAGGTCGAACGAGTGTTTTGTAAGCCACCTCCTTTGTTGATGGACTACATTTTCTAAGGACTCCCCCAGTGAATCTCAACCTGGGATCCGCCTTACCAATAATTAATTGTATATGATCATTCCACTTAAAATCGTTCCGTACGCATACTCCCAGATAATTTACAGAAGTAACTGCTACCTGTGTTTGTTCCGCTATCATATAATTATACAATAAAGGATCCTTCCTTCTATCTGTTCGCAATACGTTTCATTTGTCTACGTTAAAAGTCAGTTTCCACTCCCTGCACCAAGTGCCTATCCGCTGCAGATCTTCCTGCATTTCGCTGCAATTTTCTAATGGTGCAACTTCTCTGTATACTACAGCATCATCCGCGAAAAGCCGCATGGAACTTCCGACACTATCTACTAGGTCATTTATATATATTGTGAAAAGCAATGGTCCCATAATACTCCGCTATGGCACGCCATAGGCTACTTTAACGTCTGTAGATGTCTCTCCATTGATACCAACATGCTGTGTTCTGTTTGCTAAAAACTCTTCAATCCAGCCACACCACTAGTCTGATATTCCGTAGGGTCCTACTTTGTTTATCATGCGACATTGCAGAACTGTATCGAACACCTTCCGGAAGTCAAGGAAAATGGCATCTACCTGGGAGCCTGTATCTGATACTTTCTGGGTCTCATGAACAAATAAAGCGAGTTGGGTCTCACACGATCGCTGTTTCCGGAATCCATGTTGATTCCTACAGAGTAGATTCTGGGTTTCCAGAAATGGCATGATACGCGAGCAAAAAACATGTTCCAAAATTCTACAACAGATCGATGTCAGAGATATAGGCCTACAGTTTTGCGCATCTGCTCGACTACCCTTCTTGAAAACTGAAACTATCTGTGGTCTTCTCCAATCATTTGGAACCTTCCATTCCTCTAGAGACTTGCGGTACACGGCTGTTAGAAGGGGGGCAAGTCAAAGGAATTAATCCCATCAGTGGACGAAGTTGTGTGGGAAATGAGTACATGTATTCCAGTTATGACTTGGAGATCTTCAGTAATCATGGTACCCCATCATCTGTCCTTCCACCTTCGAATAACTAATTGAAAAAGAGAATTTAATTCCCTCCAACGCCATGGGTTTGAATTTTCCAAGTCGAAACTTCATTCGATGACTCCACTGCCTCAATTACAAATACGGCAGACTGTCGTAATGAAAAAGTCCATCCTCTTCTTTTTTATAAGTCCCACAATTTTCATAGACATTGATCCAACCTGAATCCCCAAAAATGGCTCAAATGGCTCAAATGGCTCTGAGCACTATTGGACTTAACATCTATGGTCATCACTCCCCTAGAACTGAGAACTACTTAAACCTAACTAACCTAAGGACAACACACAACACCCAGTCATCACCAGGCAGAGAAAATCCCTGACTCCGCCGGGAATCGCACACGGGAACCCGGGCGTGGGAAGCGAGAACGCTACCGCACGACCACGAGCTGCGGACTCTGAATCCCCTTCTGATGTGTAATACCTGTAATGGACACCACGCCCCACAGTCTACGAGTTCAAAGCAAAACCTCTCCCGCAAGAATCAGAGACTCAGCATGCCCACTAGACTACTCAAGAAATCAATCCACCCCAATTCGTCCTCTTATCCCGCATCGACAGTGAAGAAATAGTGCGCTTCATCACAATATTCCTGAAAATTAAGCATTCGTTCCTGTCTCTTCACACACTGTAACGAATTTTTCTAGCGTTCCTGTCTCCCTTCCGCTGTAAGGTACCAGTCGTCTTTGTCTTCTACAAAGCACACTTCATCTTCAACGGTGTATCCTCGCTATCTTAAAGCCACCCGTTTCCACATCCCTCTCTTCCTCCGCATGTAGCACAAGCCAAAAGTGCATATAATTTTTCTGGTAACTCTATGTGTCATGCCCTCCTGAGGGAGATGCGATTTCCTGTGTGCAGCAAGAGTCTCGTCGACACTGTGTGGCTTCATAAATGGTAGTAGACAATGCACCACTCGATTTCTATATAGGTTGTAGGTGCCCTTGCTCGTTTTAGTACCAGTTATACTCGATAATAATTTGAATTATCTGACTGTTCCGTCGGCTTTTGGTTTAATATTGTGTATGTTATGAGTGAAAAAATACACGACTCTGGTGAGCAATATTCTACAGCATATATCATTTTAGAAACCGGTTAGCGGCTGTTACGATATTGTGAGGTAAAACATAAAATTTTCGTCAGATCAACGATTTCAAAAGAGTGTAGATGCAAAGTACGACAAATTACAACAAGTGTTCTAAGAGGAAAAACACATTCAACAATACACAGCAAAATTTGGTGAGATATTCCACGGGGGTGTCTGAACGATATAATCTTGTTCTTAAAAGATCCCTTACTACAGACAGGTTCAATATAACACGCGAGACTAAACAGGTAATTGAAACAAGTTTAATAACACCAAGCAAAGTTTCTTTAAGTATAGCAAGTGAAACAAAATTAACTATTAGAAAGGAAAAATAGGGATGCGAGTGAGAGGGGTAAGTTACTAAATAACTATCGAAAACGAAAAAATGGGGATGTGAGTGGGAGGGGTAAGTTATTAAATGATTTAGATAAGATTATTATCGGCGTCTGCAGTCAGAAGTGTTGAGTAGGGGTATTAAGCTTGGGAAGATAAACATAACCTTATTAATTTCCGTTATTTTCAAGGTAGTTCATCTTCCTACCTTGGTGGGTGTTGTGTAAGCACTTAATGTTGCATCATGCAACTTGCTCAAAAACTGGCCACGGTATTTGTCTTGTAAAATGAGAAATATTGTAGAATACTACACCAGTGTCGTGTTCTTTCATTCATGATAATAGGGTTTTGTTATGTACATACGCAATTCTTATCAGTAGCGGTTTATCAGTAGATTAGTCAAGGAGCGCCTGCATTGCGTAAAACTCTCGATTTTGCCTAATTAAGTTCACTTAAATGTCTGACAAGTACAGTAGCAAATTTATCGGTTTCTGCTGTTCTCGCATCATTCTTTAGCATCAAAACAGAATGTATGAGTGAATCAAAAGTGACAAAGTGTTTTGTTATCAGGAAGTCGATAGAAGAGCGGGCGGCGAGTGATCATGTGGAGCACCAGGCCGCCAATGAAACATCATTCAGGTATCAATTATTCATTGGAGAGAGTTTTACAATCACTCCGTCATCTTCTTAGCAGCGACAGGGCTGAGTCCACACTGGTTGAAAGAGCGAGATGGCACGTCAGTGACCGGCGAGAGACTTGATGTGCTCAGACGCTGCTGTTACCACACAGCTCATGGGTGAGTGCGGCGGCCGTACTGTCTCAGCAGCCCAGCGTGACTGTGGACTTTTGTCGGAAGCTCAGCGATCTCGATGAGTGAATCTGTGCTTAACCTCCTTTCCAGAATACTGCATACCCCTGTAGTCACTTGTGGAGATGGCGGAAGGCAGAGGACCCGTCAGCAACACAAAGGACGACACGAGTGGCTGTCCTAGCATACAGCCGGTAAGGCGGTTCCAGTAGTGCCGACGCAGTCACCCAGCACTCAACTGCTCGCAGATGGACTGATCGGATCTTCATCCACGGAAGATTGGCCCGGTCCCCATCGTCAGTAAGTCACCATTGTGACCGGAATGGTTGCGGCTTGCAGGTGAGAAGACTCCTCCACGGCCGGATGGCTGTGCAATTGAGCAATGGCGACTTGTAGCCACTTGTTTAACTTAGTGGAGCTGATGTTCCATCGGTTTCCGTGATGCAGATGGAATGGCCACCGCCTGAGAATGAGCTTGAGGAGAGCAGAGGTTTTATAGCTCGGAATGAAATGATTTCCCCCCACCCCCTTCCCCAACAGCAATAGTTACCACATATGCTTCCAGAATGAAATTTTCACTCTGCAGCGGAGTGTGTGCTGATATGAAACTTCCTAGCAGGTTAAAACTGTGTGCTGGAGTGAGACTCGAACTCGGGACCTTTGCCTTTCACGGGCAAGTGCTCTACTAACTGAGCTACCGAGGCACTACTCACGACCCGTCATCACAGCTTCAGTTCTGCCAGTGCCTCGTCTCCTACCTTCCTAACTTCACAGAAGCTCCTCTGCAAAAGTCCCGAGTTCGGGTCTCGGTCCGGCACACAGTTTTAATCTACTAGGAAGTTTCATATCAGCGCACATTCCGCTGCAGAGTGAAAATTTCATTCTTGAAACATCCCCCAGGCTGTGGCTAAGCCATGTCTCCGCAATATCCTTTCTTCCAGGAGTGCTGGTTCTGCAAGGTTCGCAGATGAACTTCTGTGATGTTTGGAAGGTAGGAGACGAGGTACTGGCAGAACTGAAGCTGTGAGGACGGGTCGTGAGTCATGCTTGGGTAGCTCAGATGGTAGAGCACTTGCCCGCGTAAGGCAAAGGTCCCCAGCTCGAGTCTGGGTCCGGCATACAATTTTAATCTTCTAGGAAGTTTCATACCAAATATGCTCTCGTTTTCTCAGCCTGTTAGTACTATCTACTGCTATACTGTTTCATTTCAGTGTTTCAGGGCGTTCCTTTATGTGACCTTTACATCATGCAAGGTTTTCTTGTGACATCTTTAGGGGAATTTACTACACTTGGGTCCGATACAATAGAGCATACTGTCTGTTGCACACTGTCGTCAAAGTAATGAAACAGTTATCCTTGCCTGCCCTATCGAATGGTCAGATGAAACGAGCTCTTGGCTGGTTTGTACTTCGGCCTTCTCTTGTTGACATTCAGTTACAACACCGTTGCATAGCCAGCAGATGTTCCCCACGTAGCGAGGTCCCAAGCGGTTTCTAAAAAAAATATTCCTTCACTTACTTCCAATTCTAACGTACAACGACATGTAGATAAATTATCTGCTCATTGTTGTGGCATGAAATTAGTTTGCGCCTGTACATAGGCAACGCAAAGAGCAGAGTTCTATAGTAGGCTACTTTCATGCCTTCCCAGGCAATTAATTAAAAAAAACTCCGTCGGAACAGACCTCGGGAGACCCCACGGTACCGACAGAGCCGTGTCATCTACAGCCGATAGGCGTCACTGGCTCCAGATATGGAGAGGGGTGTACTCAGCACGCAACTCTCCCGGCCATTGTCAGTTATCGTAACTTCAGCCTCTACAGCTCAATCAAGTAGCTCCACAATTGGTTTCACAATGGCTGAGTGCACGCGACTTTCGTACAGCGTTCGAGAGACCCAGACGGTCGTCCATCCAAGCGTTAGCCAAGCCCGACGGCGCTTAATTTCGGTGATCTGACGGGAATCTCGTCTAACCACTGTGGAGAGGTTTTTGGCCCCATTAATGAAACGGACTGTACGTACAGATGTTTGCCACGTCACAAACGCCTTTATTAAGGACTTGGGAAGATGTTCAGTCGACTGCTGTTTGCCTGTTCTCAAGTTGCTCTGCGCACTATGGGACTTAACTGCTGTGGTCATCAGTCCCCTAGAACTTAAAACTACATAAACCTAACTATCCGAAGGACATCACACACATCCATGCCCGAGGCAGGATTCGAACTTGCGACCGTAGCAGTCGCGCAGTTCCAGATCGTAGCGCCTGGAACCCCTCGGTCACCACGGCCGGCTGCCTGTTCTCTGTATGGCTCCTAATTTTTGCGAAATTGTCGACTGAAACTCCACTGCTTAATTCGGCTACATTAAAAGTTTGAGGATGTCTGGCTGTCACAGTTAAAGAGTTTGAGTCTGAGATCCAATCTAACTGGAGATCAGTATTGTAGCATAGAGCTTCGAGTGAGTATTAAACTCGCGGTTTAGCGGTACGATGCGCGCTCGTCAGTGCACAACGCCAGCCAACTGTGCGTCCGCGTCGGAAGCTGTTGTGCGATTCCAGACCGTTAACCTGCCTGCGCCACTGTCAGTCACCCAGATAATTTCCCGAGTCCTAAACGATGCAGCGCTCGACGGCATCGGCGCTGGTCGTGCGAGCAAAAAGGTCCAATGCAGTAACTCACGGGGTATCTGCATAGGCCGCAGACGCGACGTCTGCTACAAATATTGTCAACGGTACACATTTCAGACAGAAAATTAACCGGTGGCGTAATTACGGCGTGTAATTAATATGTCATTGTGTTTGAACTAGCGCTTTTGCCGTATACGGATGCAGGAGAGGAAAAGAGGGCTGAGTTAGGGGGTGAGGCAGAGTAGCAACGAGAAATACGATCGTAATGTTTAATACGAATGCGCGGACGAGTCAATTAATACAGTCCCACTGTCTGCACGCAAAGTCCGCAGACACCGTACGAATAGTGTGTCCCGGGAACAAGTTAATTTGTCACTCGTACGACACACCGCCGACTAAACAAACAGTTATGTCTAATGGAAATTACACGCCTTTCTGTTGCCTGAAAACGTATCCATTATCTTCATAATTTACCACTGGGCGACACAAAGGGATATACAGGAGCGTTGAGTGTTAGTTTCAAAACCCAGACGATTATCCTTGCCGTCATAAAGCCAGTTATTGACCGCGTTTATCTCACAAGCACCAACATTCGAATCGGACAGGAATATATTGCTCTGACATTGAACAAACACTCTTGCATCCCACGTCCGTATGAGTTGTGTTCTTATTTAGATCGCGGCACTTATGTGCGGTGAAAGGTGAAATACGACTCCCCGTAGCTCCTACCCTCCCCACCCCCCCTCCCCCTCAGCATTTACAAACTTGCCCCGTCCGTCATTGTTCAACGTGATCATATTTCTTTTCGTTTTTGCGGTGCTGTTAAATGTCTTGTGGCAGCTGTTTCGCAGCGGTCACCTTCGTTCCCTGAAATACGTTCAACGCCGGCGATTCAGATTGCTACCCTAACTCTAACTGGCCGTATTCTTCAGGTACTACATCTTCGTTACCAGCTCTGCAAGGCTTATTTCAGTGGGAGATATTTTCGTAAAATGTGTCCGGAAGGCATATGTTCGGTTCGCTTAGCGTAATTACATAGAGTTGTAGAACTCCTAGAGCAGAAGGAGGTGAACCGCAAGTGAACCGTGTCCCCATGTTGTATTACCGACCTCCTGTTTCATAACAGGTAGTTTTTATAATTTGAATCTGTTGCCTGAGGTCAGTAAAATTGCCGGAAGACTTGTCCTGAGAAAATAATTCACATAATGGTGACTATGGACTGCGCATCATATACGATCGACGGAGGACATCGAAAAAGTTCAAAGAAATGCAGCTCGTTTTGTACTTAAGTGAAATAGGAGAGAGAGCGCCACAGATATGATCCTTCAATTGTGGCGGCAATCATTGAAACAAGGAGACCCAGAAGAAGGCCACTGCAACCGTGGCCAAAACGTTGGTTTGTCTGCCAGTGATTTTATACAATATGACGCTGTACCATACCCAGAAAACTTTTATGTCGAAAGCTGCAGGATCTTCTCTTGTAATTTCAGTCACCAACTTTCTCCTCAGAATGTAAAAATATTTTGTTGGCGAGAGAGGAATGAGCACCACAATAAAATAAGAGAAGTCAAAGCTAGCACAGAAAGATTTGTCTCGCTCTATGTCCAGGAGTGGAGCTGTAGAGAAGTAGCTTGAAGGTGGTCCGATGAACCCTCTGGCAGGCACTTACTTTTGAATTTCAGAGTAATTAAGCAGATATGAGTATAGATGCAGAAAATATTGTTGCGAAACACTGTTAGTTTAAGGGGAACACGTTTATGAATAACAAAAGTCACACAAGGAGTTTGCCACAATGTATACTTGCTGGTGGTTCGCCTCAGTGTGACTAGGTTTCAATGCACCCTTCGCATTAAGTAAAGATTTGTGCATACAGGAGCGAGATTTTTATCCAAAGCATTCTATGCGAAAGGACGAATGTTTTGTTCCCATCTTCATCTCCAACGTACAGGCCTTATAGACTTTTCTAGTCCAAGGAGTTCCAAGTTCTGACTAGTGTTCTGCATACTGCTATCCCAAAAAGGGTTGAGCCCATTGTTATTTATAACAGACCTTGTTGCCGATGCACATCTGTAACGAAATAATTCGAAATTTATTCGGTGTCTCGCCGAATAGGGACTCGAAACTGCATCTTCCACTTATCGCGAGAGGTCGCCTAAACACTTCGGCGAATTATGCATGCTGCCCAGACGAAGTCAAACTTCCATTTACCACATTGTCTACATCCATATACCACGACCCACTGTATTAATCACCTAATGCGCGCAACCGTTGTTAACTGGATTCCCGCACCGCACCAGGGAGAATGAGACTACGAGGTTTCGAGACCAATGTTGTTATTTTTAGTATGTCCATCCATACTGATGGTTTCACAAACAACATCGCTGTTACGGTATTCTACAGAAGCCATTTCATAGGTTTTGGCCACTGATGGGATCGTGTATACGACTGGGTTTCACCCCCTCAGTTAAGGCCTGAAAAAGGTGTATTGAATCAACGAAACTGATTTCAATGTAAAAAATAACGACAAAACGACGCCTGCAGGTGTTTCATTCTAGTACGCAGTTATGCAGTGTTGACATTGTCCTGTGTACGTCAAGGCATGTATTCTTACGGTGCGTTTACACCAGTGCGCCTTGCGCCTAGTCGCCACGCGACTGATCTTACCCCACACGCAAGAAGAGGTACGCTTGTAGGTGCATACCTCTTCCTCAGCATGTGCGTGCGAGTGATTCCATTCAGACCTGTGTTCAAGTGGGCGCTTCTGCTTCACTTTCACTGAGGATAGCAACGTCATCAGCAAATGTTATCAGTGATATCCTTTCACCCTGAATTTTAATTCCCCTCTTGAATCTTCCTTTTAATTCCATTACTGCTTCTTCAATGTATAGATTCAACAGCAGGGGTGAAAGGCTATATCCTTATCTTAAATACCTTTTAATCTGAGTCCTTCGTTCTCCAGTTTGATTAAGATTATTCCAGTGGCATGGGATGAGTTTTTACACTGATGTTGTCCATGTACTCACACGCAGATATATTTCACATATATGTAACATAGTGCACACGTATCTGTGCACATATGTCACCTAAATCTCTAGTGAATTTCGTCCTACAGTTTCATTTCCTCGAAGCTCAATGCTTATGGCGCCATATCTCCTGAAATATGTGTCGTCGTACAGTGATATAATTTTGCAATTACGTCGAGTGGTATATGTGCTGTCAGTGAAATGTGTTGTGAATGGAGCTGGTAGCAAAGAAATAACAAATTAAAATGTCATGCATGATGCGACAGTTTTTCACGCACCTCACTATTCGACGTAATATCTCCTGAACTAAGGGTGCTTGCATGTAATGGGCCAGGTCACATTTTCGTCCCCATCCCCAACGTCTTCTAGGTCACATTTTCACCAACATCCCCAGCGACTTCAAAGGTACGTGGTTCTTATCCGCACATAGATTCTTTTCAGACAGTAAATGTTATTAAAAATAGTTATTGAACAACATGTTCACTTCCCACATTATGACAGAAAGGTTTTATTCTGCACTGATACCTACCTCGCAGTTAGACTACCAACAAGGTTGATTCAAAAACATTTTCCCCACAAGCGAAACATAATGTGGCGACCACTCCAACCGCTACCTCATTGAACGGTACGTTGACTTCCCTTGGCTCTTGATAGAAACTTCAAAATTAAAGCTAAATCTTGTTACATCTGATTGACATCTTATTTTTTTGAAAATACATAGTACATAAGCTTTCCTCTGTAACAGACGTAAGTTTCTAAGTTTTATTTCAGTGCTAAATATGAGGAGAAGTGTCAGTTCATTTCCTTTTGAGATAATACTTCAGATCTTTGCCAACTTTCAGTGAAAACGTTGTAGTTTTGTGTATATATGGTCGATCACATTTAGCAATGAAAACCCATGTGTGTGAATCGATGTGACAGCACAACAAAAATGTTCCTGCAAACATGAGTCCACTAAGGAGACTTCTCCGACATAACTGAGAGTGTGTGGTTCTGACACATCACTAACATCAGTGTAAAATACGGCCCTAGTTAGAACGGATGTGTTTAAAACGTAGTTCTTTCTGTAAAGTGTCTATCTAAATAGGCTCAAATTTTACCCCTGACATATCTTACTATGTGCAACATTTAAGATGATGAAACACAGGCACATACACTGAACACATCTCATCCTTCTCCTCATCCCTGTGTTCACATCTTCCTACCTCTCTTTGTCCACCTCATCCTGGCACCTCTATCAGTCTACCACCTCTTCCTTATTCTCTGCGCTTCTTTTTGTCTATCTTCCCCTCTCTTCTTCTACACTACTAGCCATTAAAATTGATACAGCACGAAGATGACGTGCTACAGACGCGAAATTTAACCAATAGGAAGAAGATGCTGTGACATGCAAATGATTAGCTTTTCAGAGCATTCACACAAGTTTTGCACCGGTGGCGACACCTACAAGGTGCTGACATGAGGAAAGTTTCCAACCGATTTCTCATACACAAACAGCAGCTGACCCGCGTTGCCTGGTGAAACGTTAATATGATGCCCCGTGTAAGGAGGAGAAATGCGTACTAACTCGTTTCAGAATTGGATAAAGGTCGGATTGTAGCTTATCGCGATTGCGGTTTATCGTATCGCGACATTGCTGCTTGCGTTGGTCTAGATCCAATAAATGTTAGCAGAATATGGAATCGGTGGTTTCAGGAGGATAATACGGAACGCCGTGCTGGATCCCAATGGCCTCGTATCACTAACAGTCAAGATGACTGGGATCTTATCCGCACGGCTGTAACGGATCGTGCAGCCACGTCTCGATCAATGAGTCAACAGATGGGGACGTTAGCAAGACAACAACTACCTGCACGAACAGTCGACGACGTTTGCAGCAGCATGGACTATCAGCTCGGAGACCATGGCTGCGCTTACCTTTGACGGTGCATCATCGACAGGAGCGCCTGCGATGGTGTACTCAACGACGAACCTGGTTGCACGAATGGCAAAACGTCATTTTTTTTTATGGATCCAGATTCTGTTTACAGCATTATGATGGTCGCATTCGTGTTTGGCAACATCGCGGTGAACGCACATTGGAAGCGTGTATTAGTCATCGCCATACTGGCGTATGGCCTGGCGTGGTGATATGGGGTGCCACTGGTTACACGTCTCGGTCACCTCTTGTTCCCACTGACGGCACGTTGAACAGTGGACGCTACATTTCAGATGTGTTATGACCCGTGGCTCTAGCCTTCATTCGATCCCTGCGAAACCCTACATTTCAGTAGGATAATGCACGACCGCTTGTTGCAGGTCCTGTACGGGCCTTTCTGGATACAGAAAATATCCGACTGCTGCCCTGGCCACCACATTCTCCAGATCTCTCAGCAGTTGAAAACGTCTGGTCAATGGTGGCCGAGCAACTGGCTCGTCACAATACGCCAGTCACTACTCGTGATGAACTGTGGTATCGTGTTGAAGCTGCATGGGCAGCTGTACCTGTACACGCCATCCAAACTCTGTTTGACTCAATGCCCAGGCGTATCAAGGCCGTTATTACGGCCAGAAGTGGTTGTTCTGGGTACTGATTTCTCAGGATCTATGCACCCAAATTGTGCGAAAGTGTAATCACATGTCAGTTCTAGTAGAATACATTTGTCTAATGAATACCCGTTTATCATCTGCATTTCTTCTTGGTGTAGCAATTTTAATCGCCAGTAGTTTATTTACTTCACCCACTTTTTCTGACCGTTTCTTTCTCCTGGCTCTTTCAGACCATATCCTTTTACCATCTCTTTCCATCTCTGCCTTACCCTCATCCTTTCCCACCTGCCCACCACTTTTCTACACCTTCCAACTGCCTCATGGATCTCCCTCTCCACCACTCTCTCTCTCCATTTCCTCCTCTTCCTCTCTCTGTCCATCATCACAGCTATCCATCTCAACCTGATGCCTGTTTTGCTCACTGGCACATGAAGCCTCTGCAATATAGTTCAACAAAGCATGTGATATTACTCCCATATTACACCCGTTATTCGGGTCAATCTACACATCAGGGGAATGAAAATCATTTATTTGCCCCTGATGTACAGGCTGCTATACAAAGCAGGTCGAGTAAGCTCACCATTACCAGTCCAACACAACATGTTTTTCATGCAGTGCGGGCCGTGAACCAGGTGTTGGGGAAAAAAAACACATTTTTGCCTGTATCTCAGCTCCTGTTGGAGCTAGGGATTTATAAACTGCAGACTGCTTATACACACAAAGCTCCTGTTCCTGTGCCAAATGTAGCTGAAATCTATCCAGGGCTATGGGAGGCGATCCCAGACATACTCACACACAATGTGATTTACATAAATATAACGGATTATTACTACTATTTTTATAGCACATCGGCAAATCTGTGCCTCTGCGTTCCAGAGCAGGCCTAGCTGGCCAACTGAATATTGATATTTTGCACAACTGTTTTGAAAAAAAAAAAATGGTTCAAATGGTTCTGATCACTATGGGACTTAACTGCTGAGGTCATCAGTCTCCTAGCACTTTGAACTACTTAAACCTAACTAACCTAAGGACATCACACACATCCATGCCCGAGGCATGATTCGAACCTGCGACCGTAGCGGCCGCGCGATTCCAGACTGTAGCGCCTAGAACCGCTCGGCCACTCCGGCCGACAACTGTTTTGTAGTATTGATGTATATTGATAACTAAAGTAATAATTACATAAATGTATCTGCGTCACTTCTGAGATAGTAATTTCATATACTGTACAATGAAATTCAGTAGACTCTGTTACTTATTTTTCATTGTAATGTGGATAGTTTCTTTGATTTGAAAAAAAAAAAAATCTCTCTGGTAAGACATAGCTTCTGAAATGTTTACTGTCTTATAATTTCCTGTCTTCCTGTGTAATCACAATGAATAGCGTGGTGACGACATGAAATGTAGTTCCATTTAAAAACATAGTAAGAACCAATCTGATTGGACTGAAAATTATGTATGTGAAAGCGTCAGTGCAATGATGTACAAGGAAATGGTGCTGCGTAGGTATTTGATGGTGGTACGCTCAAGAATCATTTCAAGCATGCCTGTAATGTACGAAATATGCACTGATGTACGAAACGTCCTTGTAAACTTAGCAGCAAAGTGAATCTCCAGAATTTCGATTTTTCTTATTCTTGTAACAATAACTTACCTTATGTTAAAGTGATCTGTTTTCATTAAAATTATTGGTTTTTCTTTCGTGTCCCTTATGTTGAAACTTGCTCGAGTCACACTTCAAGAATTTTTTGTGTGTCACTAAGTATTTTTCATATTATTTCAGCAGTCATGAGCATAATACTACAGCTTGGAGGATTGTGGGTAATATTGAGAAAACTGCTTATTCTAGTCGATAATTCACCTTTTGCTGAACGACAACTGGAATATTGTTGCCTCCGGCCGGAGCTTCGACTCCTCCCTCGGGCATAAGAGTGTGTGTTGTTCTTAGCATAGGTTGGTTGAAGCAGTGTCTATGTCTAGGGACCGATGACTTCTGCAGTTTGGTCGCTTAGGAACTCACACACATTTGAACATTTGAACAATATTGTTGTTGATGTAAAGATAATTGTTTAAACTAAGAAAATTGGACATTCAGGTGACAATCTCTTCATTTTTAAAAGCACACATTTAGTTTACACGTTTTATACAAGGTGTATGGTCATCATTATCTCTTTCTGTTTCTTTACAACTTGTTGCCAATTGCGCAGTACATGAGCCTAAGGTGAAACGATGTCTACTCTAATATCTTCCTGGTTTTAAGAAGTTATATGACGCATTTACATCCTCTAATATCTTCCTGGTTATAAGAAGTTATATGACGCATTTGCATCGATTAAAAGACAAAGAAACGTGTCGCGTCGCATCTGTGTGGGAGCGAATCTTTGCGTACACACGGTAGCAGTTCTAACGAGGTAGGCATTAAGGGTTGATTTTGCTTCTGTGATGCCACGTCGTTTAAAATTCGTTTTGTAATACAGATAGAGCTGCAGTTGATCAGTGCTTGATGTGAAGACAGCCAGCTAACCATCGATAGGAAGAAAAGTTCAGGAGGCGGTGGTTTATAGCGAGATGTTTCTATAAATCTTGATTTACATAACAGATGTATGTCGCTTTATTACAAACTGGTTTAAAGGACATAAGATGAGCTCAATCCGACTGCGTGACTTATCTGAAGCGCTTTACAATAAATGAGAACACTTCAAATCTTTTAACAAGGTATGTAATACACTAACATACAGAAAGTGTGGAAAGCATGATTTGTTCAGCTATAAAAGTGTGTGATTAGATAAAATAAACGGATATTATTTGAGTGGGTTGTCGGTAATCAGTAACGGGAATCCATTACAAATATTAAGTTCGCACTACCGGGTGCTATGGATTTATAGGTAGAATAATTCCATAAATATAGGTATAAGGAATATGAACACAACACTGAAGTTCATAGTAAAAATCCAGAGTAAGTGTAAATCTCACATTGCAATAGTTCTTGAGAATGGTTCTTCCAATGACCCTTATCTACTTCGTTTGGCAGAAGAGACAGAGAAGAAGGAATGAATAGTCGCATACTTTGTCAACAACTTTCTAAAATGGAACTATGTTTCAGAAATGGTGAAAAAAGCCCAGTGCTAGATGCTGTAATAACAGAGCCATGCATCGAGCTGAATTTTACTCTGAAAATACCTGGAACCAATTTCTCAACAGAAGAGAAACATAACTTATTTCCGATCATGTATCAAATGTATCACCCTGGTAAAGATGACAAACATAAAATTGGAGACAATTTAATCAGTGTAAAGTACTGGAAATATTTTCCCCTCTACACCACCCGCGAAACGAAAATTATTCTAGTAATCCACACACTTTCCGCCATACGATGCACGGCGGCTGGCAAAATTCGCGCTTACGCTATGTTGCTGAATTGAACAAGGGTTCCACTTGTTACGTTTTAACTGTGGACCTTGTATTTAAACCACAAAACATGAAAAAAAATATTTCTTGTGCTACTACAATAGACGATCATGCACCCGGATTGCTCTACTTCAACTGTATTTAGTTAAAAAGTCTCTTGCTATAAAAAAAATCTCCATGGAATACGCAGTATCTACTTGTCCCTGAACTAGGATGCTTTACGGCGCCATTGTATGCTAAAGTGTGATTCATGTTGGCAGGTAAAGTTGTTGTTTAACAGATTACAACTTTCAAAAAACACCAAACTATCGGCAAATTATGATCGAAAGTGGGCAACTTGTTGTCAGTACTCTGATGAAATATTAGCAGTCTCGGGGTGAACGGCTACCACTTAATTATGGTAATAGCTCGATACTTCGGCGCCTCATGGATAATTATGATAATTATGAATTAGAAGGTCAATAAAGACATTCTCTTCATTAAGCACTATCCGCCTTCTGGGTCGTGCGGACATTGCTGAATTGTCATAATACTATTGAAAACTCCAGGATTTTTCCTGTATTTGGGAGAAAAAGTATTGCAGCCGCGCAGCATGCAACGTTGTTTTGCAGGCTATAAACGTATTCTTAAAACTGCAGGCTTCTGGCGTGTTTAATCCGAGAGTTATATGTCTGATACCTGTTCAGTTTCCTTTTGGCGACTGCTTGCTGAAAAGTAATTCTTAACCGTTTACTATTCGGTTTTGAGGATAGGTTAAGGTATTACATGTTACTCGTAGTACTCTGTTGACCTTTTCCCTTCACTGACGCACAATCCAACCCTCTGCCGTTTGAGGATTCCGTATTATAGTGTACAACGTGGCGGTATGTAACATAATTATGTCGTTCGGTGACAGACGCGCATTACAACTGAAAGCAAGAATTCGAAGAGTTCGTCGGCACTTGGAGTTCAGTCTCCTTCAGCATGAAAGTGCCAGACCACACACGAGAGCAGTGACATCTGCAGCAATCCGACGCTTTGGGTTCACTGTCATGGATCGGTAGCCAAATCTTCCACAGCGACGGTATCAACAACTTGGTCCCACATTGGGAGAAATGTGTTCTTCGCCAGTGTGACTGTGTTGAGAAATAAATATGTAGACATGTTAGAATGTTAATAAAGTTGGTTTCATTTCAAAAGCTTGAAGAGATTTCACATAAGAATTCAGGACCTTTGCTTTTCGTCACGCCCTCGTTTGTTTTCTTTCAAAAAATGTCTCTGAGCACTATGGGACTTAACATCTGAGGTCATCAGTCACCTCGAAGTTAGAACTACTCAAACTTAAGTAACCTAAGTGCATCACACACAGCCACGCCCGAGGCAGGATTCGAACCTGCGACCGTAGCGGTCGTATGGTTCCAGACTGAAGCGCCTAGAACCGCTTTAGTTTACATACTCAGACCCTGAAGACCGGTCGCAGCCATACGGCTACTCTTCTACTGAATTCTATTTCCTACCTTCTGCCGCCAATTCCCGTCTATTCTGATATGCAGCAAGTCATGGATTCGATCTCTCCACCTTTCCTTTAGTCTGCCTATTGCTCTTCTTCAGAGAGAAGTAGAATGCACAGATTTCAGACGCCATCGGTGTCATGTCCTGTCCATACAGACGGTTTGGTTCTTAACAGACCTGCAGTCTTTGGTGTGCTGTAGACCTCATCCACCTCACAATTAATCCAGATCCACCATTCCCCAGTGATCGTATCTTGTGCCGGATCATAGACCTTCCTTGAAATTTCGTGCTTGGAAACGAGCGGGCTACATAAGTCTTTTTTAGTGATACCCCAAGTCCCGCAATCAACAAGTCTGTGTTTTGTACAGCTGGAGCTTGGAATTCCTTGAGAAACTGACGATTTAAAAACCTGATCCTGACTGAGGTACCGCGGCTTGAATTCTCACTTTGATTGATGCCTCGCAAGACATGTCGTGTGTAAAAATTGGCGCAGGATGTTTAAACTTTCTCTAAACTCTTCTATAGAATCGTGTCCAGATGACCAGTGGCAGGTGTTGGGTCTCATGAACAGGCACGAGTCCTGCTCATCATCAGACATTCGGTCTTCGATTCACTCACAAGAGGATCGATCTAGCTCTCTACCAACGCCACGGTATCGCTCATCCATATCAGTTCTTCCTTACATGGGGACAGGGCGGCAAATGAGAGGCATGTTATTTTCTTAACCACTATCTTGTGCCTTCGAAACACTTGCCGAAAGCATACCTCATTATCTTCCCGTGTGCCAGGTTGAACAATATCGGCGACTCATCTTCTTGTCTGGGCTCTGTTAAAGCTCTCCGTGTGTTGGTTTTCGAGTTTCACTTGCCTATTGATTCAGTGGGACAAACTCGAACTAATCAGATGAGTTTCTAGATTATTCCGAACTCGGCTCTCTTGATCGATGCATTGATATACCTTTTTGAATTTTATAAAGGGCATACGAATGTATAGGCCATAGACCTACCTAATGGCAGTGAGTTGTCGCGGTACATAGTTGTTGTCCACAATGGAACGGCCCAATCTGAAACCGCACTGATGTTCGCCAATCACATCTTCTTAAATATCTTGGCAAATGTATAAGACAACTTATTTAAGAATGAGAAAAGAAGTACTTGGAGAAAATTTAAACATGTTCTTAATTTCAGTGCTGTGTACGCGACGTCTTTAACGAAAGACTCCACATTAAACACACTTCTGTATTGAAGCTACTGAAGGATCGGTGAATACTTCTTCCGCAGTAAAGTTTACTATTTGAGTGTATGCCACAGAATGTATAGTGTGACACTCTTCTCAGAGTTAGGAGCCAAATACAGTTCTACTAAGTTAATAATCAGTGCATTATTACGTATTACATTTAAATAAGGGTCACTTCAGTTACATGTAGCAACCATGTCGCTGCGATTTTCACAGACTTTACTGTACAATATGTCACGAAGTCTTAATTATCGCTACAAGAAAATATAAAGGGAGATCAAATAGTTTCCGTTCGAAGGCCATACAGCCTAGAATCAGCATACCAGTCAGGCAAAATCGCCTTGAGCATTGAGGCAATCATCCGCCGACACCCCAGGCTGAAGATACCCGTTTGGTAAAACACCGCATACTGCTGCGTGGAGATGTCAGAACTGCCTACTGCATATTATTGTCCGACAGGAATCGTCAATTTTTCAAGGTCTCTTTTATGGGACCGTGGACGTGGTAATCGCGGGGGGAGAAATCAGGACTATAGGACGGGAGCTGCAGTGACTCGCACTTGAGTCAGTGTAACTTCTGCGTTACGATTTTTGCGAATCGGTAACGTGCGTTATAATGTATCAGCAGCCCTAATCGCAGTTTTGGCGGATGTTTCGCCTTAACTGCGCGCCGTAATTTCTCCAGCTTTGCGCAGTACCGTTTCCCATGATGGAGATATTAGGTTTCGTAAAACATTGGCGGAAAACAAATCGCAGCACCAAGAAGGAGTTGTGCGGCATAAACGAAAATCGGTAAGTTTGTTTCCAAATCTGAAACGTGATGTCTGTTCCAATTTCGTGCCAGTAACGTAAGAGGGGGTCTACAACCCCCACTATGACGCAATATTAGGAAGCCAAGTGTGTTACGCCACTGCCTGGAGACACGATGAACAGTCCGCCACGAAACACCAACAAATTTAGCAACTTCACACACTGCAGGACCATGGGCACTACCAAACACGATTACCCCTATGTCCCACTCTGTCAAGTTCTGACGTTTACCTATGTTTACATGCAATGTCCGCTTAAAAGATTAACGTTTCACTAATAGCTTATGCTTAACGTAGAGGTAGTACGCGTGATTGAGCACGTGACACGTGACTCGATCGTTGCGGCACCTGTAAGGGCTTAACCACTCATCTCAGCATGTTCACTGGGGTAACTAATATTTTAATCCGGTGATCTTATATTCGTAAGGTCCACAACGTCACAGGATCATCCAAAAAATATTTTCCTCAGGAGGATGTCGGAGGTTGTCAAGGCGAAGCGTCGTATGTTCGACACTTAGAGTTTTAGTATCATCACTGTAAGATGGTGTTCGTGTATTATCTCGCAGGAAATATTTTCGCAAATTGTGAGTATGAACCACAATTGGTCGTACGTTGAAATGACGACAGTGAAAATTTGTGCCTGACCGAGACTCGAAACTGGATTTCCCGCTTTACGCGAGCTGTCGCCTTATCAACTTCGGCTATCCGTGCACGGGTCACGGACATACCCGCAAACTTCCATAAGTCGTCGTCCTTGGGTCACAATTTGCAGTCTTACGTCCTGTACACCCCTATCAAGGAAGGACATACTTTTTGAGACTCGAGGGCCTGGTACTGGTGCATAAATACTAAACTTGACAGCCTGTGTGATGTATGCACATCCGAAGGAACATTCTGTTGTGGACTGGCAAGACAGCCAATCCACTATGACAGGAAGCCGAAAGGCACACGTTTAAGCTCACGCAGGCTGGCGTGAGGTCTGGAAAATGACAAGGAATTGAGACTAGCAAAAAAGGTACGTAGCTTCTGGAATACTTAACTTTAATCCATAATTGGTGAACATCGGTCTGACGGTACATGCATCACAAGATAAATAGCAATTGATAATGGCGCCTTGCTAGGTCGTAGCAAATGACGTAGCTGAAGGCTATGCTAACTATCGTCTCGGCAAATGAGAGCGTAATTTGTCAGTGAACCATCGCTAGCAAAGTCGGCTGTACAACTGGGGCGAGTGCTAGGAAGTCTCTCTAGACCTGCCGTGTGGCGGCGCTCGGTCTGCAATCACTGATAGTGGCGACACGCGGGTCCGACGTATACTACCGGACCGCGGCCGATTTAAAGGCTACCACCTAGCAAGTGTGGTGTCTGGCCGTGACACCACACATTCAATCGTGCTTCTTAGTAAGACAGGCACTGCTACGCTCATAACAAAAAATTAAGCATATTTCCAAATTACCCACCAATAGTCACTGTGGACGTTCCTTTTCTGTTTATGTAGCAAAGTGGTTTTGTACACAATCTGAACTCGTTCGTCGTTGCCATTCTGTGTCATCAGAGGCAAAGCACCAGAGCTGAGTTCATGTGAATGTACAGTTTTCTGTGTGCCTCTTAGTGCAGCACAGTGCCTCGGAACAGGTTCTCCATGGCAGACCGTATCAACATCACCACATTGATGGGACAAAACATGAGAAAGCTTGACGTTGCGGATATTGTTCATGTTAGTCAAAGTGTTGCCTCCAGACTGTGCAAAAAGGCCCAGAAAACGCATTCTACAGCGAATCGACATCGCAAATGACGTCCTCACAAATCTGCAGCAGCTCAGGGGCTCTATGCAACTATACCTGAACGGAGATAGCCACTACTCTGCACCACGAGCTTCGGGAAGCCACAGGGGCTACCGTTAAGTATCGAAACTGTAAGCTACAGGCGTCATTATGTGGGGTTGTTCAGCCGAAGACCTCTCAGAACTCCACCACTCCGTCCACATGTGGTGCTCATGTAACATGGGCTAGAGCACATGAGCATTGGACACGAGACCTATGGACCAAATCACTGTTCACAGACGAAGTAAGAATAGGCTTACACCCTGAAGACCAATCTGTTCGCATGTGGAGGCGAAGAGGGGAACGCAATCATCCTTCAATGATTGTGAAACGTCACACACAGTCGGCGGCTCAATCGTACTCTGGAGAGGTATCATGTAAGGTCGCCGCACACCACTGTTGTTAAATTCTTTTACCTTGGCGGCTCGCGCATGCCCGCCCAGACGCGGGAGATTGCTGCGTTGCCAGTTGCAAACGACGCACGCGCCAAGAGAAGCAGCGCCATAGTATAGTATAGTAGAGTATAGTTCGCAAACTTACGTTAAGGGGGGAGCTCGCAGTTTATGAAGTAAAGCCACCACGGCCGCATTTTCCCTTTCGCTGCTGCAGAGACGTGCTCCCCGCATTCCGAGGTGTGCATGATTTTGTCATAACTGCACTGCTCGCCTGTGCAGACACATGGTGTTTCGACTGCTTTGACACACTTATCATTCGATCTCACAAAAACTATTTTGCCCAAAAGTTTGATTTTTACACATCTTCTTGACTGATACCGTCCCCCCATAAATGACTTATTTTGTTTCGAAGTTCAACGCAATTATTGTGCAGCATTAAATGTAGTAAATCATTGCACGAAATTTTGAAGAGTTTGCAGAGGTAAAAGTCCATAGCATATACTTCCCGTATGGTAGATTTTAGTTGCCGCAATGTTGAGATTGAAATGTCAGCCAAATTTCATATAAAATTTAGTGTATAACAATATCTCATTTAATTTAAGTACCAGAGAGGTGACGTACGTAATATTGGGAAATATTCCGTTTTTCGCGTCTGTAATAAAAGTTTTATTTACACCGGGCGCGTTTGGCTTTATTTTAAAGCACTTCAGTAAATCAAAAGGAAGTAGACAAAATACATTAAACAAAATTGTAGACTTACAAAAACATTGTTTTTAATTACTGTGAAAAGAAATATTGGAGGATAAAATTAGAAAAACCGAAAACTTATTATGACTATAATGAAGAGACAAAGCACTAGAAATTTCAAAGAATTACATTCAAACGAATAAAATTCATGAAGTAAGACACTTCGATATTGTTTTTCAATAAAGTAAATATTAAGCGCCGAACAAGGTGTGAGCTCTGAACCTTTCGCTTAACAGCCAAACACATTTTTATTTTTTATTTTTTTATTTATTTTTTAATTATTATTTTTTTGTTTAGGCCTCCCTTCTCCCCTCACAGCCCTTCCTTACGCTCTCCAGGAATGTCTTCTTTGGCGAGCTTCTTCAGCTGTATTCAAAAGAAAACAAATACTCCAAATATACTGGGTTCTCCTTCCAGTAAACAAAATTTAGTCTCCTTCGTCTTGATGGCGAAGAAGCAATCTTTTGGAACAAAAAACGTTTTTCAAAGCCAAAATCAAATATCTCTTTTCTTTAAGAACAAATTATGAGGAATAAATAAGGAAAAGTTTTTTTATATATATACATAAAGTCGTCGTGCGACTTGTAGTTAAAGACAGTTCTTACAGGAGCGCCTGAAGTGTCCGCGCCTACAGCAGGCCAGCTCGTCCAAACGTGTCTTCTCATTGCGTAGGCGTGGGTTCTGGGTAGCAGATCTATTCAGGTCGGTTCGGTTAATACAGTTTTCAGCTTCTCAGGGCTTTGACGTTCCAGCTACGAGGTGGGTCATCGAAAGTGCTCCGTAAGAGATTGGAAAAATATTGCTTTTAGCGTGGGTTGCGTATCAGGACGCAGTGTCGTTCGTTGAGATAAGTCCAATATCCTATCGTAGACTTGTCGCCAGAAGTAAAAAGATAGCGGATCGTGTGGCCACAGATCCAATTCACAGAGTGAGTTTTGGCGGAGGGGTAGAAAGTCTTATCGGGGTACAAAAGCATGTGGATGTCGATCTGAGCTGGTGTCTGTCGAGTAAGAAACGCCAAAATTCGCCGTGCAAGTGTCCATTGTACCTTAACCATTACACTAACGCATCTCGTCGTTTAACAGAGGTCCTGAAGGACTCTAAAATATCGCGCAAAATACCGACAAACACTGTTGGTATGACTATGAATTACTCACGTTTCATCGAAGTACTGTAGGAAATAAACAATTACCGCTGTTCGTTATTGCGAAAAAGCGGTTCGTGAGAATGATAAAAACACCTTTCCTTGCTATCGCCTGAATTATGAGGCTTATTGCTTGTTTGGCTTAATTAATTAATAGAATATGAAGCAATTGGTATAAAGAATGCTTTTTCCAAACTTTCTATAAAAGAAAGTCTGCTATCAAGACATTGCTTTTGTTCTATTACTTTATTTATGACTGAACGTTTCTAAAACTGAAGACACTCGTCCGTGCTCTCAGCTCTGCACTGCAGTCAAGCTCTGGCAACGTCGTTCTCTGTTCATTGGCTGACTGTTTTGTGACGTCAGATGCGCAAAACGAACCTAAAGTCGGCCGCCGTCGTAAATGACGTGCACTATAGTGCCAGTTGAAGGCAGAATGACTGCTGCAGTGTATGAAAATAACATTCTCCGATCCATAGTCAGTGGTTTTGCCGAGACTGTAGGAGGATGATAACGCCCAACCTCATCGTGCTCGCAGTGTTGACAGGATGTGGGATCAGAAGAATGGACTGGCCATTGAGTTCACTGGATATAAATTGCATAGAGCATCGATGTAATTTTCTCAAAAGAGCGATTTCTAGTCGTTAACATCCTCCATTAACGACTGGAACACTCAGGGCTGCCATTGAGGAGTGAGACAATATGTCTCAAGAGGCCTGCGATGCGTTGGCACTGAGCATGCTCTATCACATTCAGGAGTGTCTGAGGATTCGTGGAGAACCTGCACGTTATTGAACAATGCATTTAACACGCCATCTCTTATCTTTTTTGATGTTGTGGGACATAGCAACTTTTTTGTTTTTTTAGATAATATTTCTTTTTCATTTAATAATTGATTCAAAGAGAACATATAGCGTAGTGTTCCTTTGTGTAATATACTTCAGTATGAGTAAATACAGTATAGGAGATCTATATCTTTCTGAGATACGAGAACCAATTATATGCTTAACTTTTTTTTCGTATTGCCTCGCAGTTTTGTATTTACTGTTTGCTGTGGTAAGACACGTGAGGTACAAGTAGCTTTTATATTCGCCTGAGCAGTGTCGTGCTATCACCGTAGGAGAGATGACAGCAAGTTCCTGTTGGCAGTGTCTTCGACAACCGATCATCGATCAGCATGAGTGATAGCACAGCGGCAAAAGCTCACTCCGACCCGAAGTGGCTCAATCGCGTAGGCGTCAGCGAGAAGGGTACGCCAGGTGTGAAGTCATTATACAGAGGCGGGGCGACGGGCGGCTCGAAGCGGGAGCGTCCAACCTGCAGAGCATCTCAAGGATACGGCGTGGACGGCTGCTCTACATCCATCAATCTCCAGCGTCCGATTACGAGGGCAGACCTCGTTCTTAAAGAGATAATCTCTTGTCCTTCTCTTGAACTGCGGTGATTAAGTGACGGCCGCAATATGAAGAACTGAGCTTCGATGTGAATTGCTGCGCAGTGCCCATTAGTTACTGGTAGAGGAGGGGGCGGCCGATATATCCGGCTGATCTGTTGCGCTGCTCAAGGCCGGAATGATTCGGTGGCTGCTGTTCTTCCCCAGACACGCGGTTCAGGGGCAAGGCTGCGACGCTGCGCCCCCATAAATCCGGAGCCGGGCCTGCAGGCTGGAGGCTGGCGGTGTAATTGCCGTGTCACGCTCCGATGCGCCGCCCATCTGTCGCCCAGCGGCTGCTGCCTCTGGGCCGCGACGGGCCGCATGCCCGCCGCTCGCTGCCCCTGCTCCCTTTACATGTCCACTGCAGAGGAGCGTGCCGCTGGTCGCATTCCATCCGCCAACAGAGATTTACCGATGGAGGCCACAAGAGAGTGAAGGTGCGTTGGAATGGACGTCGTCGTAATATCAGAGCCTTACACTATCATCTATCGCCTTTTTAATGCCTTTATTTATTTGTTGTCATCTACGGGATTGCATCAATGTTTCGGTTCAGGTGAAGGAGGGAGGAGGCGTCATGGGTTCTGATTCATCTCCCTCCCAAGAACAATTTATGGTCACAAACGCATGCACTCGAAACTGCATTGGAAGAATAGAACAGTATTATAAACTTCACAATTTCACTCATTGTTTATGTCTGAGAAATTAGCTGTGTCCCAGATTTAGTGCACCTGGTTGAAGTCATACATGTTATGAAAATGGTTCTACATCAACTGATCAGCTAGATCATTATGAACACCTACCTAATAGCTGGTATGTCCTCCTTTGGCTCGGGTAACAGCGGCTACGCGTCGTGGTATGGAAGCAATGTGCCGTTGACAGATCACTGGAGGGAGTTGGCACCACATCTGCCCACACAAGTCACCTAACTCCCATAAATTCCGGGTAGGGGGGTGATGAGCTCTGGCCCCACATTCAATCACATCCCAGATGCCATCGATCGGGTTAAGATCTGGCGAGGCGGGAGACCAGCACATCAATTGGAACTCGCTGCTGTGTTCCTCGAACCACTGCATCAAACTACTGGCCCTGTGATTCAGCGCATTATCTTGCTGAAAGATGCTACTGCCGTCGTGTACGTGGTCAGCAACCAGTGTCCCAAAAAGCAAAATGGAGCCATTGCCAGCTTGTCTCCGCACCACAGTACAGATATCGAGGAGCTGTTCCCTGGAAGACGCCGGATTGGCGCTCTACCATCGGCATGATGAAGAAGGCATCTGGCTTTATCAGACCATGCAACACTATGCCACAGTGCCAACGTTCAGTGGCAATGGTCACATGGCCATTTCAGTTGTAGTAGCCGATATCGTGGTGTTAACATTTCCACATGCATGCAACGTCGGCTGCGGAGGCCCATCACTAGTAGTGTTCGCTGCACTGTGTGTTCAGACATACTTACACTCTTCCCAGCATTAAAGTCTGGTGTTAGTTCCGCCACATTTCGCTGCCTGCCCCGTTTTACCAGTCTGCCCAGCGTACTAAATCTGTGATCTGTAGTGAGGAGTGGCCGCCCAACCCCATGATGTCTGGATGTGGTTTAACCTTGGTTTCGCCACGAACTGAAGACACTCACCACAGCAGCTCCACAAAGACCCGAGAAGTCGCCCTCCAGGAAGACCCGACAAGTCGCGCCCTTTCCTAATTGCTCGTGCCGAGCCTCTGCACCATCACAATCGGGCCGGTCGCTGTGACCGAATGGTTCTTGGCGCTTCAGTCCGGAACCACGCGACCGCTACGGTCGCAGGTTCGAATCCTGCCTCGGGCATGAATGAGTGTGATATCCTTAGGTTAGTTAGGTTTAAGTAGTTCTAAGTTCTAAGGGACTGATGATCTCAGATGTTAAGTCCCATAGTGCTCAGAGCCATTTGAACCATCACAGTCTACCCTTGGTCAACCTCAGATATATCGCTCGTCTTCCCCATCCTGCACACAGGCAGCACGCTCGTTGATACTACATGCTCTGAGCGGGTGTCTGACTAGCAGTCATTCCTCACCAGCTCACGATGCTGACGGCTGGGCGGGCTTATATCGATAGTAGGTCGGTGGTCATAATGTTCTCAGTGATCAGTGAAAATACGATGTGTGTACGTATATTCCAGATATCTTCTTTAAGTAATGGACTGATTTCAACCAAACGTATTACACGTATCACTTACCGTCTGGAAAGAATCGCTTGGTATGTACCACCCATCTATCAAAGTTGTGCGGGTGAGGGTCAAAAGTAGCATAGCCCACCACGCGCGAAAAGTAGTTCTTGAGAATAAGAGCATTTTCAACAGACTTAACAGATAATTTGAAATTTTTACAAAACATTTTCACGGTTGCCCACCGCCACGAAATAATTAAAGGAAATACGTTCATCGTTAATACATTTGCGTTGTTCATGCAGTAAAGCTGCCACATGAAGCATGACGTTTCATAAATTCGCTGAACGTGAATGTATTCACCTGTCAATCACTGTTGTAAGACTTTCGCACTTATAAACTGTTAACTGATGGTTGTCATTTAATGGCACACAGTGTCTGGCAAAAAATGTGAAACACTCAGAAAGTAAGAAGGGAACAAAATATAACAGGTTGAGAATGTTATTTCAGTAGTTACAAAATCTATTACATCTACAAAGAACTTTCAGTAAGCGCCCACATCATTACTACTTGCATCTCATCTGCTCTGTATGGATGCAATGATTCGACTGGGAATGGTGTCATAAAACCGATGTATCCTGCTGTGAGGGGAACCAACTCACAACTGTCACACTGGCCCATGATATCCTGGATACGGACAGTGGGATGTTGACACCCAAGCTGGTCCCACACACATTCTATTGGGGACAGATCTGGGCCATGGGGAACATCAACATCAGGCGGATAGTTCATAGAGACGCGTGTCTGTGTGGACAAGCTTGTCCTGTTCAAAAATGTCACCACTCTCCCATGAGAAATCCAGGATTTCCGCGAAGTACTTTTATGCCGTTAGATTTCCCTGAGACACTAACAACCGTGACGTAAAGCCATACCCTACAACTCCTTAGACCATGGCGCCAGGATTACGCTACTGTGCCTCTCCATGTCACTGGAGTAGACGGAATTCTCTCCAGGTCGCTTAGTGACGGTGGTCATCCTGCATAGTGCAGGCTGCGTTCGTAGCTGAACACTATATGAGGCCATTAATGAGCAGTCTGTACTTCCTGGTCACTGCACCAACCCAAATTCTTCCGTTTGTTTTGTGGTGTTAACATTAACCCACCCATAGGATGGTAATTACCTATTCCACCTAATGCTTGTTTCCGAGCAGTAGTGCGAGATGGCAGAGACTGTAGCAGGGGATCCTTTGCTTGTTCTCGGACGGCAGGCCCCTCTGTGAAAGGGTTTGGATGTGCTTGGTGCGTCGTACAACCATCTTCCCTTGTGGTGGCCGGACGTGGTAAATCAGAATCTTGGCGACGAATAGGCAGCCCGACGTTCTCGTTCAGTCAGACATCGAGCCACTGTCACATTCGAATGCCGCACAAATCTGGTTATTGCATGATTTGACCATCCAGCCAAGTGTCAGGTGCCGATAACTCTGTCTCATATGTGCACGTAGCATCTCTGTGTCCTTAACATTCATCACTCAACATCTGGCACTGTTCACACCCGCTGTTTACCACACCAGGCGCCATAATAACACGGAGAATTGTCACCCTAATGATTTGGATGTCTCCCAAAGTACAAAACCTCGCCGATGTTATCGCCAGACGCCAACATCAGTTCTACAGCTATCTACATTCTACATCTACATTTACACTCCGCAAGCCACCCAACGGTGTTTGGCGGAGGGCACTTTACGTGCCACTGTCATTACCTCCCTTTCCTGTTCCAGTCGCGTATGGTTCGCGGGAAGAACGACTGTCTGAAAGCCTCCGTGCGCGCTCTAATCTCTCTAATTTTACATTCGTGATCTCCTCGGGAGGTATAAGTAGGGGGAAGCAATATATTCGATACCTCATCTAGAAACGCACCCTCTCGAAACCTGGCGAGCAAGCTACACCGCGATGCAGAGCGCCTCTCTTGCAGAGTCTGCCACTTGAGTTTGTTAAACATCTCCGTAACGCTATCACGGTTACCAAATAACCCTGTGACGAAACGCGTAAGTGAGTGTCCCTGAGGAGGTGAAGTACAGTACAGTGTTTGCGGGCCCCAAGCCCACTATCGTAGATATGAAGGCTCTGCAGGAAACCTGAAAAGATGATGACTAAAGGGAATCTGGTGAAGACTCAATGGCAGTATCGGCGAAGGGTGGACTCCGTCACATGACATTTGCGGAAACGTCTTTTCCTTTTGCATATGTATAGTGTGCCTTGCCTCGCCCGTCCTGTCTGTTGCTAATAATGTTAATTCTCAAAATTATGTTAATAAACTTGGATATCAGACTTCATGAACGAAATACACGTTCTAGCTTGTGTCGTGAAAACAACCGTACAACAGGATTTCGTTGTTAATTAAGCACACCAGATAAGAGTACGATGCTGAACACACCGCAAATTTAACAGCAAACAGAGACAAAGGCCCATTAATGTACTTTGCACTTGTATAGCTGAAGGCTCTTTATGAATTTTATTTATCACGTAAGGTGATCGGAAATTCGTCTGTTAATTAAAGGTCTAAGGTCAATTCTCAGTGCTCAAAGAGAAAACATAAGTAAGATAGTACTGTCTATTGCACGGTAAATCATATAGATCCTAAAACAAAAAAAAAAAAAAAAAAAAAACAATCAGCAGTCTTCGTAAATAGAGAACGACTAGACATGATAGTGAGTAAGCCAGTGAGTGGGATCTTACACAATATTACAATCCGTATTATAATGCGTAGTGAATCAGCGAGTGGATGCCATATCCATCAGGGAATCCCTAGATTGATAAGTTATGTAGCTTCTCTGGATGGCAGCACCTCAAAGCAAAGATATCGCTGCCACGTAAGGTGTGTACTTGTACATATATTAAATACATTTTAAAACATAGAGCTATAGGATATACGACATTCCATCCTAATGAGAAGGGACTTGGACTGTTATCAATAGCCAAATATCGAGCTGTATTTTAAGAAGTTAAGATTGAAATTACATAATTTTTAATTAATCAAGACCGTCCATTCTCTTCGTTACTTAAAAATTCTGATATACAATGGTTTTTATGCTACAAATACAAAAAATTCTTTCAGCGCTCTGCTCCTTTGTTCTTAAAAATGTACGCTCGTCTCGTTTATCTTTATATTTCAGGACATGGCTAGCTTATGAAGTGCTTCTTCCTGCAGTTATACCATTTCAGAAAGAGCCAGCCGTACCAAGATTCATGCTCAAGGGAAGCTAATAATTTATTCAAAACTCAAAGATAGACATGAAGACAGTGCAACCATTTCCTGCATCTATAGGTTGTCAGAGTTCTTTACTGCACTGTACTCACGAGCTCATATATCCATAGCAGTAAAGCTACTTCACCATAATTTTATTTTGACTTCTAATTCAAGCGAAATAATATATATGTCATTTGTTCGCAAATAGCACACACATGTCTATGTATAAATAATGTTTCTTCTGCATTCACAATAATACTCAGAAGAAGAAGAAAAGTTATTCAACTAAAATTCAGAACAATTCATTGTAAATCTACCTTTAAATAAACCAGAGTGGCCTTCTAGTTTTGAGAGTCATGTGCTTTTTTGTGGTGACGTAATTCTACATTCTTCCTAGGGGATGGAAAGAAATTTAACACATACCTTTTTATACACAGTAATATTATATCGAAAACATACAAAAAAAGTTCATACAAACATTCTATAGTTATTTCTACATTTGTATCCACACATAGATTCGTGATACTATACATCGCCTCTTGCAAAGTCATGGTATTTTTTAAATCTTTGCAGGCATATAGTTCTATTATCCCTAGTGTACACATATAAGAGATTAGGCAGACATCAACATACGGTGTACCACTTATAGTGTGTGGGCCTAGGTACGTCATTTGCTACTCCTTCTCAGTTTATCTTCTGTTGGATCTCTTTTGCTATAGCTGTCCCTTTCAACAAAGGAATCGGGTTAGTGGGAGGCCTGACGGATCATGATGTAGAATGGTCAGATGACAAAAATAAGCTTTTATGATAAGAAAAATGGTTCAAATGGCTCTGAGCACTATGGGACTCAACTGCTGAGGTCATTAGTCCCCTAGAACTTAGAACTAGTTAAACCTAACTAACCTAAGGACATCACAAACATCCATGCCCGAGGCAGGATTCGAACCTGCGACCGTAGCGGTCTTGCGGTTCCAGACTGCAGCGCCTTTAACCGCACGGCCACTTCGGCCGGCTTATGATAAGAGGTCTTTCTTGGAATAGAAGTACTCTAGCATGTCACAACACGTGACTAAATCTGTTCTTTGAATTATAGTCAAATACGGAGTTTCTGACAACTTTTAATTCAATTTGCTGTTCAGTATTGAATTCAGTGGCTGTTTCGGAATACTGCTGAAACGATTTTGTGTTCTTCTTGCCTGGAGCTCTACTTTGATTGCTCGGAAATATTTGCCATGAAATAGATCGGTTTTGACAACATCAGTCTCTACTGTGCATTCATCAAAATAAAATATGCATTTCACCGTGCAGAGGTCTACAGTAGCCTTCTTCATACGCAAGAAATCAAAACCTAATAAGTAGTCTGCGATTAATTCTTCTACTCCAACGAGAACATGCATATCATTGTCATATTTCCTATATTTAGCTTAATGCGGGTCTGCCGTTTACCAATATGAGATCGCATGCCTACAGTTCCTTCGATCCTAGAATCATCGATAAGCAAAGTGGAATGTTTTTCAAACAAACCTAGGAAGAATACGCAAGGTATAGCACCCGTGTGACATGTATGTGAGGCAGGTATGTCTCCTACTATGACAATTATTTATAGCGGACAGTAACACAATTTGTGACATCACTACTATTAGGTTCATCTAAAGCAGCAATCAGCCACTACTGATAATGATATTTATTTGCATAAACCGTGCCGTAACAGGTTTCGAACTGAAAGGTTCATCTTCAGACGTTTTTTCACATCTAAATACACATTTTTTTGTAGTTCACGTAAGTTTTTTGCTCCTTATTACTTGTAGAGAAAGATCCGAGTAGTTGGGATTGTAGTGCCCTACGGTGAAAAACAACGTTACGAGTATTCGTTAACAGTATGGGCTATGGGGTCTTTCAATAAATCTCACCAAAATTGAACATCTTAAAGTGAGATAATACGAGACAATTGGTTTTAAAACTGATGCTAGTAAGATAGAAGGGAGTAAAGCTTTTAAATATCTTTGGGCAACGTAAGCTTCTAATGGACAGAACACAGTAGAAAGAATAAATAAAGGTAGACAGGGAATGAAGGTGAACCGATAGCTAAATTCTGCCATACGGAATAAAAAAACTAATAACGAAAACCAAAAAGAGCAGTATACCATACAACTGTATTGCACCGTACGCTATATGATCAAGAGTATCCGCACACCTAGCTGAAAAGACTTACAAGTTCGTGGCGATCTCCATCGGTAATGCTGGAATTCAATATGCTGTTGGCCCACCCTTATCGTTGATGACAGCTTCCACTCTCACAGGCATACGTTCAATCAGGTGCTGGAAGGTACCTTTAGGATTGGCAGTCCATTATTCATGGAATGTTGCACTGAGGAGAGGTATCGATGTCGGTCGGTGAGGCCTGGCACGAAGTCGGCGTTCCGAAACATCCCAAAGGTGTTCTATAGGATTCAGGTCAGGACTCCGAGGGGCCAGTCCATTACAGAGATGTTATTGTCGTGTAACCATCCCACCACAGGCCGTGCACTATGAACAGGTGCTCGATCGTGTTGAAAGATGCAATCGCCATCACCCAATTGCTCTTTTTGAGGGGGAAGCAAGAAGGTGCTTAAAACATCAATGTAGGCCTGTGCTGTGATAGTATCACGCAAAACAACAAGGTGTGCAGGCCCCCTTAATAGCAAACACGACTACACCATAACACGACAGCCTCCGAATTTTACTGTTGGCACTACACACGATGGCAGATGACGTTCACCGGTCATTCGCCAAACCCACACACTGCCATCAGATCGCCACATTGTGTACCACGATTCTCACTCCACACAACGTTTTTCCACTGTTGAGTTGTCCAATGTTCACGCTCCTTACACCAAGCGAGCAGTCATTCGGCATTTAACGGCGTGTTTGTGGCTTTTGAGGATGAAATCCAAGTTTTCTCACCTCCCGCCTAACTGTTATAGTACTTGCAGTGGATCCTGATGCAGTTTGGAATTCCTGTATGATGGTCTGGATAGATGTCTGCCTATTACACATTACGACCCTCTTCAACTGTCGGCGGTCCCTGTCAGCCATCAGATGAGGTCGGTCTGTACGCTTATGT